>NC_056455.1:7517182-7554682 GCF_018296145.1 Oncorhynchus tshawytscha
AGAAGGCTGGCCTCTTGGCTTCTCTGTATCCTCCATTCAGACAGAGGCCTTTCCCTTCTGCCTTGCCTCTTCATCTCTCTGATTAGTACAGCAGACACAAAGACAGCCATCCTTACTTCCTGTCGGAGGTGGCTAGTGCTAAATCAGGCTAATGCTAACGCTAGGCGTTTTGTTTGGGGTGTTTTATGCCCGTCCTTGGTATCGAGGGGCAGGTTTGCTTTGGCAGTGCCAGTCCTGAGGGGGCTGGGCCATGTTCAGCCTGTACCCCTCCTCCTCCTGCCCCATCCGTCTTGTCTCTCCTCCCGTCCCTGGCTGGAATTCACCTGGCCTTTTGTTGTATCTCACCCCACCTTCTCGCCTCTCGTAACGGTCCAATATCTCTTTTTTTGTTCTGTCCCATCCAACACTCTCATTACACATCTGCACAGCACCCCCCTCTCTGCACCATCGCACCCCCCTTCTCTGCACCATCGCACCCCCCCCTTCCCTGCACCATCGCACCCCCTTCTCTGCACCATCGCACCCCCCCTTCTCTGCACCATCGCACCCCCCTTCTCTGCACCATCGCACCCCCCTTCTCTGCACCATCGCACCCCCTCTCTGCACCATCGCGCACCCCCACTTCTCTGCACCATCGCACCACCCCCTTCTCTGCACCATCGCACCCCCCTCTCTGCACCATCGCACCCCCCTTCTCTGCACCATCGCACCCCCCTTCTCTGCACCATCGCACCCCCTTCCCTGCACCATCGCACCCCCCCTTCTCTGCACCATCACACACCCCTTCCCTGTACCATCGCACCCCACCCTTCTCTGCACCATCGACACCCCCTTCTTTGCACCATCGCACCCCCTTCTCTGCACCATCGCACCCCCTTCTCTGCACCATCGCACCCCCCTTCTCTGCACCATCGCACCCCCCTCTCTGCACCATCGCGCACCCTCCCACTTCTCTGCACCATCGCACCACCCCCTTCTCTGCACCATCGCACCCCCTCTCTGCACCATCGCGCACCCCCCTTCTCTGCACCATCGCACCCCCCTCTCTGCACATCGCGCCCTCCCCCTCTCTGCACCATCGCACCCTCCCCCTTCTCTGCACCATCGCACCCCCATCCCCGTATCTCTCACACCTATCAAACTGGCTTTTGGCAAGAGGCACTGAGGAGTTTTGTGAATGGCGAAAACGCCATCTCTCCGCCTCCTGCTGCTGCTGCGGATGACGATGATGGTGATTGACTTTTATTTGTGTCTGCTCGGGTTGTTTTACACGCAATTCATTTCCTCCTTCCTCGTTTTTCTCCCTCCCTCCCCTTCTCTCTCTCAGAGGACTTTTCTGACTTTGTGAAAGTGCTGAGGAGGCTTCTCTGTTGCTCTGAGGTTCTGTGACCTGGGCTGCCGTGCCCTTCGCCAGTCAGTCATGTTGATCTGTAGGGTTGACTGATTGATCCCCGAAGGCCTAGATCTGCTCACTTTATGAAGGCCGTAATTCCTTTAAAAGTCAAACAAGCCCTCTCTCCTCTCCTCTCCTCTCCTCTCCTCTCCTCTCCCCTCACCCACTCCTTCCCTCTCTCCTCTCCCCTGACCCACTCCTTCCCTCTCTCCTCTCCCCTCACACACTCCCTCCCTCTCTCCTCTCCCCTCACCCACTCCCCCTCTCTCCTCTCCCCTCACCCACTCCCTCCCTCTCTCCTCTCCCCTCACACACTCCCTCCCTCTCTCCTCTCCCCTCACACACTCCCTCCCTCTCTCCTCTCCCCTCACACACTCCTTCCCTCTCTCCTTTCCCCTCACACACTCCCTCCCTCACTCTCTCCTCTCCCCTCACACACTCCTTCCATCTCTCCTTTCCCCTTACACACTCCCTCCCTCTCTCCTCTCCCCTCACACACTCCCTCCCTCTCTCCTCTCACCTCACACACTCCCTCCCTCTCTTCTCTCCCTCCCTCTCTCTCTCCCCTCACACACTCCTTCCCTCTCTCCTCTCCCCTCACACACTCCTTCCCTCTCTCCTCTCCCCTCCCCTCTCCTCTCCCCTCACACACTCCTTCCCTCTCTCCTCTCCCCTCACACACTCCTTCCCTCTCTCCTCTCCCCTCCCCTCACACACTCCTTCCCTCTCTCCTCTCCCCTCACCCACTCCTTCCCTCTCTCCCTCTCCCCTCACACACTCCCTCCCTCTCTCCTCTCCCCTCACACACTCCTTCCCTCTCTCCTTTCCCCTCACACACTCCCTCCCTCACTCTCTCCTCTCCCCTCACACACTCCTTCCCTCTCTCCTTTCCCTTTACACACTCCCTCCCTCTCTCCTCTCCCCTCACACACTCCCTCCCTCTCTCCTCTCACCTCACACACTCCCTCCCTCTCTTCTCTCCCTCCCTCTCTCCTCTCCCCTCACACACTCCTTCCCTCTCTCCTCTCCCCTCACACACTCCTTCCCTCTCTCCTCTCCCCTCCCCTCACACACTCCTTCCCTCTCTCCCCTCCCCTCACACACTCCTCCCTCTCTCCTCTCCCCTCACACACTCCTTCCCTCTCTCCTCTCCCCTCACCCACTCCTTCCCTCTCTCCTCTCCCCTCCCCTCACCCACTCCCTCTCTCTCTCCTCTCCCCACTGCACGTCTGTTGTGGTGTGATATATACTAAAGATCACCTTTGGCATCACAGCACCTGGTGACCAATCAGGGCCCTGCATTGTTTGATACACTGCTGAGTGGTGGACCTGCTGTCCGTGTGATAGTGCTGGTGGGGAGTTAGTTTGTGTGTGTGCGCGCGTGTGTGTGTGTGAGTGTGTGTACGCGCATGGGAATGTGCACTTGTGTGTGAATGCGTGCATATGTGTGTCTGTGTGTGTGTGAGTGTGTGTCTGAGCACAGCTCTCTCAGCAGTAAACAGCAGTAGTCTTGTGACTTGTAACAGTGTTTCCTAATGACTGACTTCCTGCTGCTGGGAGGACTGCTTCTTCTCTGAGATACGCTCCCTGGCTCTGTCTGGGAGCCCACTGTTTGTATATGAGATGTCACTCTGCTCTGTGTTAGTCTGTTGCTCTGTTGAACAGCAGGGCTGGAGAAACAGGAAGAGTGAGCTCTGGCTGCAGCAGCTAAACAAATGAACGTCTAACAATCTTTTCAATGGTTATGTGAAAAAGAAGACACTTGTAAAGCTTCCTTCCTGTGCACTCGTCATCTCAAGCGCACAAAGGCCATCCCTCGCACATGCCAATTCTCTCTCACTGAAGTGTAAAAGCCTTTGACCTTTTAGGACAGGAGGGCCTGTTGCATTGTCCTGTGAGGGGATGGCTCCGGTCAGGGCAGGGCAGCTAGCTGAATGGGTAGGGCTATGGACCGCGTGCAGCCATTGTGCAGGCCTCATTGCACCACAAACAAAGAGAACATAGCACTGCTAAAACAGGCGCTACTGCCGTTGTGCCCAATTCACTGGCACAGAAAACCTGTGCTGCTTCAACAGCCTGCCATGGCGTTATGTTGAGGTCACGTACAGTAACAATGTCAACATCACTCTACTCTACATGCCAGACATCAGGTACAGGCTGTTGGTATAGGATTCTACTGCTCTGACTTGGTTGGGTTTTAGCTGACAGTTCAGTTTAGAATCTAGGCTACATCTTTATCCTCCTCTTTTTTATACTCTCTCTCCCTCTCCCTCTCTCTCTCTCTCTCTCTCTCTCTCTCTCTCTCTCTCTCTCTCTCTCTCTCTCTCTCTCTCTCTCTCTCTCTCTCTCTCTCTCTCTCTCTCTCTCTCTCTCTCTCTCTCTCTCTCTCTCTCTCTCTCTCTCTCTCTCTCTCTCTCTCTCTCTCTCTCTCTCTCTCTCTCTCTCTCTCTCTCTGTCTCTCTCTGTCTCTCTCTGTCTCTCTCTCTCTCTCTCTCTCTCTCTCTCTCTCTCTCTCTCTCTCTCTGTCTCTCTCTCTCTCTCTCTCTGTCTCTCTCTCTGTCTCTCTCTGTCTCTCTCTGTCTCTCTCTCTCTCTCTCTCTCCTCTCTCTCTCTCCCTCTCTCTCCCTCTCTCTCTCCCCCTCTCTCTCTCTCCCTCTCTCTCCCTCTCTCTCTCTCTCTCTCTCTCTCTCTCTCTCTCTCTCTCTCTCACTCATTCATTCTCTCATTCTCTCTCATTCTCTCACTCTGATCTCTCTCTCTCTCTGCTCTCTCTCACACCAGTCTGTCTCCTAACAAAAGCAATAGCAGAGTCAGATTCCTTGTGTCCATTCCAACAGTTTCTGTTCCCATGCTATAGAGGCATGTAAGCTTGCCTATATTTCAGGGGAGGCAGGAAGGTACCCACAGCCACATCCCCAGCCAGGATCCCTCGGAGCCCAGGGAGTTTTACGAGCCTCCTAATGAGAGCAGTAGGGGAATGGAGAGAGGGGGAATGGAGAGAGGAGAGAGGGGGAATGGAGAGAGGAGAGCGGGAATGGAGAGAGGAGAGGGGGAATGGAGAGAGGGAATGGGAGAGAGGAGAGGAGAACTGTTCTGCCTTATTATTATTCGACCATGCTGGTCATTTATGAACATTTGAACATCTTGGCCATGTTCTGTTATAATCTCCACCCGGCACAGCCAGAAGAGGACTGGCCACCCCACATATGCTCTCTCTAATTCTCTCTTTCTTTCTCTCTCTCGGAGGACCTGAGCCCTAGGACCATGCCCCAGGACTACCTGACATAATGACTCCTTGCTGTCCCCAGTCCACCTGACCGTGCTGCTGCTCCAGTTTCAACTGTTCTGCCTTATTATTATACGACCATGCTGGTCATTTATGAACATTTGAACATCTTGGCCATGTTCTGTTATAATCTCCACCCGGCACAGCCAGAAGAGGACTGGCCACCCCACATAGCCTGGTTCCTCTCTAGGTTTCTTCCTAGGTTTTGGCCTTTCTAGGGAGTTTTTCCTAGCCACCGTGCTTCTACACCTGCATTGCTTGCTGTTTGGGGTTTTAGGCTGGGTTTCTGTACAACACTTTGAGATATCAGCTGATGTACGAAGGGCTATATAAATACATTTGATTTGATTTGAAATTTGATTTGAGAGCGGGAATGGAGAGAGGAGAGGGGGAATGGAGAGAGGGAATGGGAGAGAGGAGAGAGGGGGAATGGAGAGAGGGAATGGGAGAGAGGGAATAGAGAGAGGGAATGGGAGAGAGGAGAGCGGGAATGGAGAGAGGAGAGGGGAATGGAGAGAGGGAATGGAGAGAGGGAATGGGAGAGAGGAGAGAGGGGGAATGGAGAGAGGGAATGGGAGAGAGGAGAGAGGGGGATGGGAGAGAGGGAATGGGAGAGAGGGAATGGGAGAGAGGGAATGGAGAGAGGGAATGGGAGAGAGGGAATGGGACAGAGGGAATGGGAGAGAGCGAATGGAGAGAGGGAATGGGAGAGAGGGAATGGAGAGAGGGAATGGGACAGAGGGAATGGGAGAGACGGAATGGGAGAGAGGGAATGGGACAGAGGGAATGGGACAGAGGGAATGGGAGAGAGGGAATGGGACAGAGGGAATGGGACAGAGAGAATGGGACAGAGGGAATGGGACAGAGAGAATGGGACAGAGGGAATGGGCCACTCTGCCTCCAAAATGGAATAAGGTACAGAAAAGAAAGAGAGAGTAAAGAGTGAGATGTGTATTTGGACAAGATTGAGTTCCAAGAGGAGAAATAGAGTGTGTGTGTGTGTGTGTGTGTGTGTGTGTGTGTGTGTGTGTGTGTGTGTGTGTGTGTGTGTGTGTGTGTGTGTGTGTGTGTGTGTGTGTGTGTGTGTGTGTGTGTGTGTGTGTGGGAGAGAGCGAAATCTCAAGAGCGGCAGAGAAAGTGAGAGCGAGAAACTGCTTTGCCCTTTGTACCGGCGTCCATTGTGACCTGGGATGGGGATGTAGCATGTGCAAAGGGACCTAGCTCCTCCGACAACTACAGTTCATGTGTGTGTGTGTGTGTGCTTATCACAATGCCCCTCCCTACCCCCTACCGCCTCTTAAACTGGGGGAGGGGTCACAGATTAAGAGCACTCTCCCATCTGCACACAGCTGTTTATTCCAACAGGTGTGTGCGTCAGCAGAGAGTGTGTGTGTCTGTGTGTGTGTGTGTGTGTTGTGTTACTCCCCACTGGACTGGTTAAGTGTACAGTATGTTAATGCCCATTTGTTAAACAGCTTCGTCCTCCAGGTTGCACAGGGGCTGCCAAGCGTTCCCATTCTATTAGAATCATGTGGGTTGAGTGAGGTAAAGGGCCCTTACAGAAAGTGTCTAGTGTACTGCCTGGGACTAACCGTGTGTCCGTGTGTCCGCAGGTTCCTCGTATTATGACAACGTGCGGCCGTTGGCCTATCCTGACTCAGACGCCGTGCTCGTCTGCTTTGACATCAGTCGCCCAGAGACCCTGGACAGTGTCCTGAAGAAGGTCGGTGTCTTCCTCTTCCTCTTCCTCACCTTCCAACTGCCCCTCTTCCTCCTCCCCGGTCGGTCACGACCAGGGTATATAACCAACATGCCCAGCCTTCAGAGAACATGGTTTATTACTGTTGTTTTGCGATTGCGTTCACACTTGTTGCAGGAATTTGCCTCACTGTGTCAAAGTGCCACACACAAGCCAAATGAGACACAGCCCTTGGAGATAAACATCTCACTTCTAACGTCAAAATGAAACTCTGCCATCAAAATCTAACAATCCTTTTTTCAAAACCATTTGAATTACTCTTTCAAAGCAGCAACACACTGATGTACTTTATACAAAACACTGCTGTCTTTAGTACTTCATTTTCTCATACAGGCTTCTGTTAAAGATTGTTCCAGTACATCTACTCACATTTCAATCAACACAAAAATAGAAAGACATCAGAAAGAAATATATATACACAGCTTTTGCCATCGCAGGTTTATAAAACAACACAAACACAAAAGAAAAGTAGAATTACAGTACAGTAATCAATACTATATGTTACTGTAAACTCACGGAAACTCAAATAATTACAGTAAAATTACAGTGCAATGGTAAACAAAAAGTATTGTAAGGGACTGTAAGGGATGAGGTGGATGGTTTATGGATCCCGCCTTCTGTTAGGGACTGACCCCACCTCAATGTCTCCGCATGCCTCTTCCATTGCTTGCAGAAGAGGCAGGCGGTCATGTGGTTGGCGGTCCTACACTTTCCAACGCCAAGCCGAAAGTAATTCCTCAATCGGATTGAGAAATGGGGAGTAAAGGGGGCAAGTATACAACTGTGAAGTTATTGTGGTTGGTGAGCCAGTCCCTGACCAGAGCAGCCCGGTGGAAACTAACATTATCCCAGATGACAACAAACCAGGGCTGCTCAGGTCCGTCCTGTACAACTGTATTATGTAGTGCATCCAGAAATATGATTATGTGTTGCAGTATTGTAGGGCCCGAGGGTGGCATGGTGATGCATCCAGGAATATGATTATGTGTTGCAGTATTGTAGGGCCCGAGGGTGGCATGGTGATGCATCCAGGAATATGATTATGTGTTGCAGTATTGTAGGGACCGAGGGTGGCATGGTGATGCATCCAGGAATATGATTATGTGTTGCAGTATTGTAGGGACCGAGGGTGGCATGGTGATGCATCCAGAAATATGATTATGTGTTGCAGTATTGTAGGGACCGAGGGTGGCATGGTGATGCATCCAGAAATATGATTATGTGTTGCAGTATTGTAGGGACCGAGGGTGGCATGGTGATGCATCCAGAAATATGATTATGTGTTGCAGTATTGTAGGGACCGAGGGTGGCATGGTGATGCATCCAGAAATATGATTATGTGTTGCAGTATTGTAGGGACCGAGGGTGGCATGGTGATGCATCCAGAAATATGATTATGTGTTGCAGTATTGTAGGGTCAGACACATTCAGTCAAAACTACAAGCTACAGGCAAGGTAGGTACCCCCGCAGACAGGTGCCCCCTATTATTTTGTTCACTGAGGAGCGTAGACCTAATATTGTAGGACTACATTGTATTGTACTGTGATGATGTGCAACAATTACATAGGTACAGTCTAGTGTAGAATGTTGAAGACATGCCTGTTCTCCAGTCTAAATGTCCATATTATGGATTCTACCGTGTAGCGACTCAGGTTGGGCTGGACCCTCTGCCTCCCTCATCGTCGGGACATGACTTATGACTACCAAAGTAGCCCTTAATGTCGTCGGACAAATGTCTCTGTCTATTGCCTGGTCCCCTTCTTTGTTCTTGTCCTCATCCTCCTCCCACTCCTCTCTCTTCCTCTTCCTCTCGCTACCTCCATGTTTGCAAAGTTCTCACCAAAGAGGTGATCTTACCTGAGGTCTATTTGTAGTGGTGAGGCTCAGACTAATTGGTGTTCAATTACTGTAGAAGTGTTTTCATGTGTGTGTGTGTGTGTGTGCGTGTGTGTGTGTGTGTGTGTGTGTGTGTGTGTGTGTGTGTGTGTGTGTGTGTGTGTGTGTGGGTGTTGCCAATTTCAGGTATGTTTTTGCATTTTGAATAAAAGAGTGCTTTCCCGATGATTGCAAGAGATTTCATTCTTGAACGAAGTGTCTAATGTAAGAAACCGTGTGTAGTGTTTTGCAAGTGTGTTGCAGAATTGCAAAAAAAAGTGCAAAGGAGAACATGTGTTTGTACTTTTGGTGCCGTTGTTTAAAGGCATGGTTACGACAGTTAAGGTTTTGATGCTTTTGTCTAAGCATTCACTTTCAGTGTGTAAGCAATTGGCAAAAAGTGTCACATTCTCATCCAAAGTGTTCTGACTTCACTTCTCATATAGAGTTCCCATGCTATCTATAGCCAGCACATCATCAACAATAGACGATGGGGGGGGGGTAAGACCCACCCCCCTTTATCGCCATGAAACAAGCAGGGCTACTTGACCCCTGACCCCTATAGGAATGGGAGGTCAGACTGGAGAATGAGAGGAGGCCTTGGAGCCCGGCTGGGGTGGAATTTGGAGTGGAGCTCCAATGGCAGATTAGCTATGCAACAACCAATCAAAGAACAGCTGTTTAAGGAGACAGAGTATTTATGTGAATCTGGGCATTTATGGGACTTTCATACTCGATGAGAAGCCAGGACAGATGCTGGTAGTTAACGTTTTTATGGTGGCTTTTGGGTGTGATATTTTGATACTGGACTTGGGAAGGGAACCAGCCAGAGTGTGGTAAGGTGGTGACGTGGTCATGGGAATGTTTTACAGCTATTCTCATGAGAGAGTTTGTGTGTGTCAGTAAATTTGTTATTTGACTGTTTTATATGTGTGTGTGTGTTTGTGTGTGTGTGTGTGTTTGTGTGTGTGTGTGTTTGTGTCATGTAAACCAGTCTCGCTGGCCCTCTGCGGTCTCACAGTATTCCTCCATCTTGAGGCCATGTGTGGCACGTCTCTTTTGAAGGTCTCCTCCTGTGAGCTCAGGACCTTGTAAAAGACATTCCCACGGCAGCTCTGTTGATGTGTTTAGTGGTCTGAGGGGAGCTGGTAAAACACGCCCCACCCACAGGCT
Source organism: Oncorhynchus tshawytscha (assembly GCF_018296145.1). Taxonomy (NCBI): domain Eukaryota; kingdom Metazoa; phylum Chordata; class Actinopteri; order Salmoniformes; family Salmonidae; genus Oncorhynchus; species Oncorhynchus tshawytscha. Next base: position 7,526,670 of record NC_056455.1, read on the forward strand.
CTGTAGAGCTAACCCACACGACACCTTGGTTCTACCCACCCGTCTCAGTCTCAGGGCTCAGTGCCCCCGTCTGTTTTTGGTTTTCCCATGAATCCCCTGCTAGGGGGTTTGCCATGACCCCCTGACCTCTAGCTGTCGCCCCCCCCTTCCCCGGTAATTTTAAAAACCTGCGGCGAATGGAAACCTGTTGCCCAATCACCGTTCCAAATTAGACTCTTGACCTCTGTGACCTTGCCTGTCACCAATGGCATCAGATGACAGGAGCGGGAGGGGATTGAGAATGGGGGTGCAAAGTTATTGGATGGTATAGAAGAGATGGGGGTGGAGGGGGGGGGCCAAGGTTGTTTAACTCTTGACGGATGGCTGCACACCCCTGCATTCTGCATGTGGCACCTGGATGAATTCAGACATGCTGAATGTTTTGGGGGGTGTTATTTGGTATTTGTGAGGCAGGAGGGAGGCAGATTTATTTATTTTTCCCAGTTGAAGTCTGAACGATGACATTTAATCTCACAGGGTGTTGTTTCAACTGGACTGCACAGGGTTTTCTGTTCTGTACTCTACCTAAAATAGCTCTATTGACTCAAGCCTTAGAGTGGAATGAAATTGAATGAATCTCATACCGTTGCATTATATCCAATTGAGGTGTGCTTGAGTTGCCTTGGAATTTTCACTTTTGGAATTATTCCATTGGTTCCATAATCGCAATGGGGGAAACCAAAATCAACTAGAGCTCTAGTATTGACATGTACAGTATTTCTACTAGGTTTGAACTGTCCGTCTACCTCTCTCTTTCTGTTTCTTCGTTAACCTCTGCCTGCCTGTCTGCCTGCCTGTATGTCTGCCTGTATGTCTGCCTGCCTGTATGTCTGCCTGTCTGTATGTCTGCCTGCCTGTATGTCCGCCTGTCTCTTTATGTGTCCTTGTTAACATGCTCCTGTCTGTGTGTCCATCCCACAGTGGCAGGGGGAGACCCAGGAGTTCTGTCCCAATGCCAAGGTGGTTCTGGTGGGTTGTAAGCTGGACATGAGGACCGACGTGGGCACCCTGAGAGAGCTGTCCAAGCAACGCCTCATCCCCATCACACACGAACAGGTGAGCAGAGGAAGAGCAGCGGGGGAAGGATGGAGGGAGGAAGAAATGAAAGAGTGAGAGAAAAACCATAGCAGGAAGGAGACGGGTCTTTAAAAAAAAAAGAGAAAGAGGAAACCAATCGAGTTATAATGAGACACGCACGGGAGAAGAGAGAGACAGAGCCGGCCCATTGTCAAACTAGCTTTTAACCCTTAACCCAGCATTGATGGAGCCACCCACAGTTGCTCTATCAACACGCACACATATATTATGTACATATTACCCAATACATGGAAACACACTGAAGCAGACATTTTGCAGAGGTTGGCGTTCCGACTCTAATGGGCTGACAGCGATGTGGAGGTTGGTTATTGTAAAGGGGGTTTAGGGGGTGGCAGGGTGGGGGGGGGTATGTATAGGATTTATGTCTCAGGAGTCGAGACACATTTTACCCTGAGATTAAATATTCATGCAGATTTAGGGATTTTGAAAAGGCGGTATGAATAGAAAAACAGACTTTGATAAAAACACGGCCTTTTATCGCACGCTACCACATCCTCTTAGCCAGGGGCATGGTAATGATGGAGGGAACGCTACCACATCCTCTTAGCCAGGGGCATGGTAATGATGGAGGGAACGCTACCACATCCTCTTAGCCAGGGGCATGGTAATGATGGAGGGAACGCTACCACATCCTCTTAGCCAGGGGCATGGTAATGATGGAGGGAACGCTACCACATCCTCTTAGCCAGGGGCATGGTAATGATGGAGGGAACGCTACCACATCCTCTTAGCCAGGGGCATGGTAATGATGGAGGGAACACTACCACAGCCTCTTAGCCAGGGGCATGGTAATGATGGAGGGAACGCTACCACATCCTCTTAGCCAGGGGCATGGTAATGATGGAGGGAACGCTACCACATCCTCTTAGCCAGGGGCATGGTAATGATGGAGGGAACGCTACCACATCCTCTTAGCCAGGGGCATGGTAATGATGGAGGGAACGCTACCACATCCTCTTAGCCAGGGGCATGGTAATGATGTAGGGAACGCTACCACATCTTCTTAGCCAGGGGCATGGTAATGATGGAGGGAACGCTACCACATCCTCTTAGCCAGGGGCATGGTAATGATGGAGGGAACGCTACCACATCCTCTTAGCCAGGGGCATGGTAATGATGGAGGGAACGCTACCACATCTTCTTAGCCAGGGGCATGGTAATGATGGAGGGAACGCTACCACATCCTCTTAGCCAGGGGCATGGTAATGATGGAGGGAACGCTACCACATCCTCTTAGCCAGGGGCATGGTAATGATGGAGGGAACGCTACCACATCTTCTTAGCCAGGGGCATGGTAATGATGGAGGGAACGCTACCACATCCTCTTAGCCAGGGGCATGGTAATGATGGAGGGAACGCTACCACATCCTCTTAGCCAGGGGCATGGTAATGATGGAGGGAACGCTACCACATCCTCTTAGCCAGGGCATGGTAATGATGGAGGGAACGCTACCACATCCTCTTAGCCAGGGGCATGGTAATGATGGAGGGAACGCTACCACATCCTCTTAGCCAGGGGCATGGTAATGATGGAGGGAACGCTACCACATCCTCTTAGCCAGGGGCATGGTAATGATGGAGGGAACGCTACCACATCCTCTTAGCCAGGGGCATGGTAATGATGGAGGGAACGCTACCACATCCTCTTAGCCAGGGGCATGGTAATGATGGAGGGAACGCTACCACATCCTCTTAGCCAGGGGCATGGTAATGATGGAGGGAACGCTACCACATCCTCTTAGCCAGGGGCATGGTAATGATGTAGGGAACGCTACCACATCCTCTTAGCCAGGGGCATGGTAATGATGGAGGGAACGCTACCACATCCTCTTAGCCAGGGGCATGGTAATGATGGAGGGAACGCTACCACATCCTCTTAGCCAGGGGCATGGTAATGATGGAGGGAACGCTACCACATCCTCTTAGCCAGGGGCATGGTAATGATGGAGGGAACACTACCACATCCTCTTAGCCAGGGGCATGGTAATGATGGAGGGAACAATACCACATCCTCTTAGCCATGGGCATGGTAATGATGGAGGGAACACTACCACATCCTCTTAGCCAGGGGCATGGTAATGATGGAGGGAACACTACCACAGCCTCTTAGCCAGGGGCATGGTAATGATGGAGGGAACGCTACCACATCCTCTTAGCCATGGGCATCATAATGATGGAGGGAACACTACCACATCCTCTTAGCCATGGGCATCGTAATGATGGAGGGAACACTACCACATCCTCTTAGCCATGGGCATGGTAATGATGGAGGGAACGCTACCACATCCTCTTAGCCATGGGCATGGTAATGATGGAGGGAACACTACCACATCCTCTTAGCCAGGGGCATGGTAATGATGGAGGGAACACTACCACATCCTCTTAGCCATGGGCATGGTAATGATGGAGGGAACGCTACCACATCCTCTTAGCCAGGGGCATCGTAATGATGGAGGGAACACTACCACATCCTCTTAGCCATGGGCATGGTAATGATGGAGGGAACACTACCACATCCTCTTAGCCATGGGCATGGTAATGATGGAGGGAACGCTACCACATCCTCTTAGCCAGGGGCATCGTAATGATGGAGGGAACACTACCACATCCTCTTAGCCAGGGGCATGGTAATGATGGAGGGAACACTACCACATCCTCTTAGCCAGGGGCATGGTAATGATGGAGGGAACACTACCACATCCTCTTAGCCAGGGGAATGGTAATGATGGAGGGAACACTACCACATCCTCTTAGCCAGGGGCATGGTAATGATGGAGGGAACACTACCACATCCTCTTAGCCAGGGGCATGGTAATGATGGAGGGAACACTACCACATCCTCTTAGCCAGGGGCATGGTAATGATGGAGGGAACACTACCACATCCTCTTAGCCAGGGGCATGGTAATGATGGAGGGAACACTACCACATCCTCTTAGCCAGGGGCATGGTAATGATGGAGGGAACGCTACCACATCCTCTTAGCCAGGGGCATGGTAATGATTTAGGGAACACTACCACATCCTCTTAGCCAGGGGCATGGTAATGATTTAGGGAACGCTACCACATCCTCTTAGCCAGGGGCATGGTAATGATGGAGGGAACTAGGGGAGGGGTGATAAACTGGTCAGTAAATCTTTGAAATAATCCGCTTTTTGCATGTTTTGATGCTCCCCCGTGACATACACAGAGTGGAGGGGCTGTGGGGCTGTTTCACCCCCCCCCCCCATACACACACAAAAGTACACACACAAAAGCTCAGGGAACCGAGGCCCCTTTCCACTGTGAGCTGGCTGTGGGCCAGCTGTGTGCTGGCCACTGGGGAAAAAACAGATAGAATCCCCCAAGCAACGGGGAAAAAACAACGCATGTAAATAAAATAGACAAACAAAAGATAGAATGGGAGACCATTAAGCTCGTGGGCAATGTTTCAGAGGCTCATGTTAGGGCTCTTGTGTTTTTGTTCTACGTCATACTCTATTTCTGTCTGAGGGAGCTACTGTACTGTACTGTTCTGACCTGTCTATAATTGAAAGGGAATCTGTGTCACATACAGTACTAGCGTTAGGCAGGCTCCCAACAGCCAACTTTTGCTGATCTAATTCAATATCCCCCAGCTTGTTATCCTGTTGTTGATCTCAAAACGGAATTCCGGTAGCAGAGTTGAGGAGTCACAGGCGAGGTGACCACAGGGTGAACCCTACACATTACACACTCATCTGGCCACGGTCTGATAAAGCTTTGCTACTTGTCAGGCCCATCTCTCCCTCTCCCAGTCGTTTCTCTCAACCTTCCTCACCCCCTCTCTCCCTCTCTCTCTCCCTTCCTTAATCTCTCTCCCTCCCTTAATCTCTCTCACCAATCGCTCAGTCTCCCTCCCTCTCAATCTCTCTCTTTCTCTCTCCCTTCCTTAATCTCCCTCCCCCAATCTCTCTCTTTCTCCCTCCCTCCCTCCCTCCCTCCCTCCCTCCCTCCCTCCCTCCCTCCCTCCCTCCCTCCCTCCCTCCCTCCCTCCCTCCCTCCCTCCCTCCCTCCCTCCCTCCCTCCCTCCCTCACAATCTCTCTCTGTCTCTCTCCCTCCCTCCCTCCCTCCCTCCCTCCCTCCCTCCCTCCCTCCCTCCCTCCCTCCCTCCCTCCCTCCCTCCCTCCCTCCCTCCCTAAATCGGTGTTTCCACCTAATAGAGACGTTTCCTGTGACTGTGTAAGGAAGGAGCCTTGATAAGATCACACCAGGCCTGTGGTTCTGAAAGGCCCCATCTGTGTGTGAGTGCATGTGATCCCCAGACAGGGCCATTGGAGGTGTAAAGACAGGGAACCCGGCATAATCCAATGCAGAATAAGGAAAGATAGCCAGAGAGGAGAGGGCAAATACAGTACCATAGAATTCTAAACTGAAACTTCATCTGTTCGATGTATCCTTCCAGTCAGTGAGCTTTGATAACACTGGACCCTGGGGGGAAGCAGGCAGCAGACAGTGCCAGGCAGGCTTTGGGCAGAGAGATTCTCCTCTCTAGTCTCCCATACATATACATATACCAGACAATGGGGGGGAAACTCTAGCCCACTGGGCTCTCTGTGGTGGACTTTCTGCTGTTTAAACAGCAACAACAGAATATGGCAGGAGAAAGAGAGACAGAGTAAGATAGAGAGAGTGTCATGGATTAGTCATTAGATGTAGGGCAGGTACAACTGTCTGCACTGTAGACATGATGTTTAGACCAGCAGCATCTCTGTGTTTCCTGCTTGTCTCTGACTACAGTAACGTGAGATCATTGGTGCTAGGTTATGGCGAATTAACTGTGATGGTACCTCAAGAAGAACAGTAGATACTATTCACAATAGCAGGATGTTGTTGACGATGATGTTCTTGATGTTGTTGTTGATGAGGATGTTCTTGATGTTGTTGTTGATGATGATGTTCTTGATGTTGTTGTTGATGATGATCTTGTTGTTGTTGATGATGATCTTGTTGTTCTTGATGTTGTTGATGATGATGTTTTTGATGTTGTTGATGATGGTGTTCTTGATGTTCTTGTTGTTAATGGTGATGTTCTTGATGTTCTTGATGTTGTTGATGATGATGTTCTTTATGTTGTTGTTGTTGATGATGATGTTCTTGATGTTGTTGTTGATGATGTTCTTGATGATGATGAGGATGTTCTTGATGTTGTTGATGATATTCTTGATGTTGTTGTTGATGGTGATGATCTTGATGTTGTTGATGATGATGATCTTGATGTTGTTGATGATGATGTTCTTGATGTTGTTGATGATGATGTTCTTGATGTTGGTGTTGTTGTTGATGATGATGTTCATGATGTTGTTGATTATGATTATGTTCTTGATGTTGTTGATGATGATCTTGATGTTCTTGTTGTTGATGATGCTGTTCTTGATGTTGTTGATGATGATGATGTTCTTGATGTTGTTGTTGATGATGTTCTTGATGTTGTTGATGATGATGTTCTTGAGGATGTTGATGTTTTTGATATTGATGATGATGCTGTTCTTGATAATGATGATGTTCTTTATGTTGTTGTTGATGTTCTTGATGTTGTTGTTGATGTTTTTGATGTTGATGATGATCTTGATGTTCTTGATGTTGTTGATGATGATGTTGTTGTTGTTGTTGTTGATGATGTTCTTGATGATGAGGTTGATGTTCTTGATAATGATGATGATGTTCTTGATGTTGTTGATGATGTTGTTGATGATGTTGTTGATGTTGTTGATGATGATGTTCATGATGTTGTTGATGATGATGTTCTTGATGTTGTTGTTGATGATAATGTTGTTGATGTTGTTGATGATGATGATGATGTTTTTGATGTTCTTGATGTTGTTGATGATGATGATGGTCTCTAACCCCCTCCCCTCAGGGTAGTGGGTTGGCCCGTCAGATAGGTGCGGTAGCCTACGTGGAGTGCACCTCCAAGGTGTCGGAGAACAGCGTACGGGACGTGTTCCACATCACCACGCTGGCGTCTGTGCGGCGGCCACACAAGCCTCAGCTGAAACGCAGCAGCTCCCGCCGGGGCCTCAAACGGGTGTCCCAGCTGCCCCTGCCCCCCCTGCCTGGTCGGACTGATACCCTGGATCCTGCCCCTGCCATGCAGAAGGACCGGGCCAAGAGCTGTGTGCTCATGTAGAGACCCACCAAGACAAATCTATATATATATACAGTACAGTATGATACACAGAAATATATGACAGACAGAGGAACTCTATTTATTGATTTTGTTTTGTTCAATTTTATTTAATTAAAAAAAAAAAATCCTCTATTATTCTCGTTTTGCACTGCTGAGGATCAAGGACAAAAAAAGAAAAAAAGATGCTTTTGTGTGTGTTTGCGAATCTTTTTGGAGCTGTTTACATTATTATTATTCTTTTTTGACTGATGGACGGTGAAGTGGACTGGTTTTCTCGAGGCAAAGTCCTCTCTTCTGGAGAGAGGAGAGGAGGGGAATAGGAAGTGCTCATGGTCCTGGGGCAGGGTTTGTGGACTGCACTGACTGGGGGGGATCAATCCTTCACACAAGGACGGCACAACAACCATCTTTACTGGACGGCTGGAGGAGAAGACTTTCATTCTGTGGAGAAGGTAGTGGAGGAGTTGGATCAGGAAGATGGAACAAGAAACGTCTCACTGGACAATGGACATGGTTGCTTTTGCTATGCTATATTGTGATGATACTTCCTGTTGCCATGTGTGAATAGAAACGTGTAAGAACAAAAATGCTGAAAAGGGACTCTTATTGAGCGGGTAAATGATGGGAGTAGGTCAAACAGACAGAACTACAGAAGTCAGTTGGACGTTGCTTTTGTAACCAGAGTTAACATGAAGAATGTGCAGAGTTTTCCTCAGATTATTCGAACCACAAGTGCTTTCTAGAAAAAAGTCACTTTACATATCTGTTTTTGTAATAATTTAACACTATTCTATGCGTCAACTCCGATCGTGTCAATTTGATTCAATGAAACTATTGCTGTTGTCGTTATGTTAAGATGTTACTTTGTGGGAAATTTAGCGGTAAAATGTTAGGGCTATTTTACTGTATTTTCACATACTCTAAAAGTCTCAAATAAAGCAACAGCTTGGCTGTAGGGAGAAGAGACTTCCTCTCTGACCCATGTCTCTTCGTTGTGTTTGAGAATATATCAGTGCTGTCAGTCACTAACATTACATGCGGTGCTGCTGGAAAGTATGTGAACCCCTTATGCATTTACAGATTTTTTTATGAAATCTTCATTTAATCAGAACCAGTCTTTTTGACATCTGACATACAGTTGAAGTGGGAAGTTTACATACACTTAGGTTGGAGTCAATAAAACTTGTTTTTCAACCACTCCACAAATTTCTTGTTCACAAAACTTTAGTTTTGGCAATGACACAAGTCAAATAGAACTGTTTGGCCATAATGACCATCATTATTTTTGGAGGACATAAAGGGGGAGGCTTGCAAGCCGAAGAACACCATCCCAACCGTGAAGCACTGGGGTGGCAGCATCCTCACGTGGGAGTGCTTTGCTGCAGGAGGGACTGGTGCACTTCACAAAATAGTTGGCATCATGAGGGAGGAAAATTATGTGGATATATTGAAGCAACATCAAGACATCAGTCAGGAAGTTAAAGGTTGGTCACAAATGGGTCATCCAAATGGACAATGACCCCAAGCATACTTCCAAAGTTGTGACAAAATGGCTTAAGGACAACAAAGTCAAGGAATTGGAGTGGCCATCACAAAGCCCTGACCTCAATCCTATAGAACATGTGTGGGCAGAACTGAAAAAGCGTGTGCGAGCAAGGAGGCCTACCAACCTGACTCAGTTACTCCAGATGTCAGGAGGAATGGGCCAACATTCACCCAACTGATTGTGGGAAGCTTGTGGAAGGCTACCCAAAACATTTGACCCAAGTTAAACAATTTAAAGGCAATGCTACCAAATACACATTTTGTGTATGTGAACTTCTGACCCACTGGGAATGTGATGAAAGAAATCAAATCTGAAATAAATAATTCTCTCTACTATTATTCGGACATTTCACATTCTTAAAATAAAGTGGTTATCCTAACTGACATAAGACAGGGGATTTTTACTAGGATTAAATGTCAGGAATGATCAAAAACTGAGTTTAAATGTATTTGGCTAAGGTGTATGTAAACCTCTGACTTCAACTGTATGTTGGTGTAGAGAAAATCATACGTGTAGTGGAAGAACACAATTAAAAAGGTAATTACTGCAGGAGCAAAAATAAGTGAACCCCAGGTTGCATTGGTTAAATCATGTAGGTAAGTCGAATCAGGTGGGTTAACAATTGGTTACCAAATGAACCAATCAAAGGAGAGATCGTTAGGAAAGAGTTTGCGCGGGATTCTGACAAATAGAGATAAGAAACCTGGTCAGTTTGGTGTTACTCATCCAGGTGAATGCAAAGCACGCCATGCGGAGAGGAAAGGAGATCCCAGAGGACATTAGGACGAGGGTAGTGAGAGCACATCAGTCTGGGGAAGGCTTTTACATCATCTCAAAAAGATTTGAGCTCTGTCAGTCCACTGTTTGGTAAATCATTTACAAATGGAGAGCATTTAACATGACAGCAACTCGGGCCTAGAAGTGGACGCCCTTCCGAAGTATCCCAAAGAGCCACAAGAACAATAATAAATCAGGTGAAAGCAAACCCAAACATAACTTGCTCCAACAATAAGAACACTGAATCAAAATACTATTGATGGGAGGGTTGCTAGGAAGAAGCCTCTGCTGTCAAAAAAGAACCAAACTGCCCGTCTTAACTTTGCCAGAGACCACCTGGACAAACCTGAAGGTTTCTGGAAGTCCACTCTCTGGATCGATGAGTTCAAAATGGACCTTTTTGGACACAATCAACACTGCTAGGTTTGGCGAAAACCCAATACTGCCTACCACCAAAAGAACCCTTATCCCAACAGTCAAGCGTGGTGGTGGGAATGTCAAGATCTGGGGCTGCTTTTCTTCCTCTGGGCTTGGATGACTCCACATCATTAAAGGGAACCATGAATCCTGAGGTATACCAGGAGATTCTTGAACAGAACGTCAGGCCATCAGTCAAGGCGCTAAAGCTGGGCCAGCCCAAAATAGGGCTTCCAACAAGACAACAACCCAAAGCGTTCAAGCAAGTCTACCAAAGAATGGCTCAGCAGAAAGATTTGTGTTTTGGATTGGCAAAGTCAAAGGCCTGACCTAAATCCAATTGAGATGCTGTGGCAGGACCTGAGCGGGCAGTTCATGCCAGACACCCCTCAAACCTCACTCAATTGGCGGAGTTCTGTAAGGAGGAGTGGGAAAAATCCCTCAAAACAGATGTCAGAGACTGATTACTGGCTACAGGAGATGTTTACTCCCAGGTTGATCGCTGCTAGTGGAGGTGCCACAAGCTATTGACTGAAGGGGTTCACATATTTTTGCACACATCACATCTGAGTTTCTCTTCAATAAAACACTTTTGTTAAATAAGCAACAATCTATTTTTGTTTCTGTAAATTACTTGGAATGTCTTTATTACGAATTGGGGTTTTCGATTTGTATTTTATGTTTATTTTATACAAAAATAATGACCAGCCCTGTCGGGTTCACATACTTTCAAGCAGCATTGTAACTAGTCTGTCCCACTGGGCACAGATGTCAGTTCAGCGTCTATTCCACATTGGTTCAACGTAATTTTGTTAATGTTGTAGACGTTGATTCAACCAGTGTGTGCCCAGTGAGGTGTGACCATCTTCTTGTTATTACTCAGCCCAAACAGATGAATGTTAGCTGGGCGTCCAGCCTAATCTAACTCCCCTATACAACTCCAGTAATTATTCACACTTAAAATTAAGTGTTTTGTAACGTCAAAACTAGTAGCAACTGAGCTGCCACCAACGAGAAGGAGACGAAAACTTAACTTTACTTGAGTTTTGAAACCCCCTTTTTCTCCCCAATTTTGTGATATCCAATTATAATCTTGTCTCATCGTTGCAACTCCCCAACAGGCTCAGGAGAGGTGAAGGTCGAGTCATGCGTCCTCCGAAACACTCGGGAGGCCCCGTTGTAACAACTTTTAATCAAGTGTTGTGCAACATATTGCTAGGGACAGGGAGTCTACCGGAAAAGGTTGAAAACACAATTTTTGTGTTTCGAGTTCTGTTTAGTGCAGAATTATATACCTTCTCTTTTGGTTTCATTTCCTCTCTTTTTTTTGTTGTTGTACTTTTTCTCCCCAATTGTTAGTTACAGTCTTGTCCCATCGCTGCAACTCCCCTACAGATTCAGGGGAGGCGAAGGTTGAGAGCCATGCATCCTCCGAAACCTGACCCTGCCAAGCCACACTGCTTGCTTAACCCGGAAGCCAGCCGCACCAATGTGTCGGAGGAAACACCATCCAGCTGGCGACTGAAGTCAGCTTGCAGGCGCATGGCCAACACAAGGAGTCACTACAGCGTGGTGAGAGAGGGAAATCCCAGCCGGCCAACCCCTCCCCTAACCCGGACGACGCTGGGCCAATTGTGTGCCGCCTCATGGGTCTCCTGGTCATGGCCGGCTGTGACGCAGCCTGTGACCGAAACCGGGCCTGTAGTGACGCCTTAAGCACTGTGATGCAGTGCCTTAGACCGCTGCGCCACTCGGGAGGCCCCGTTTCCTCTCTTTAAAGCTTCTTAACACTATTATGGTGTTTCAAATCCTGTCTAGTGCAGGCACTGTTGAGCACAGTGCTCAATCCACTAGCAGTAACTAGAGGTTTTACAACAAGCGTTGCAGGATATGGTATTTGCCTCCACCATCAAAAGTTGGTTGAACGTAATTTTGCCTTATGGTTTTGATATCCGTTCATCATGATCCAATACACCTCATAGTGCAACAAAATGCTTAATATGAATATATAAGTACACTATTATTTCTTCAAACACGCATACAACATTGTGTAAAAGATGTGGAATTACCCATAAACTCTGTAAAAACAGAGCCACGTGGCAAGATAGGAAGGAGATTTTTTTTTAAATACTTCCAATGAATTCAATCACTAAATATTCTCTTATCTTTGGTTATCCTCATAAAATTCTTACATTTTGAACAACATATTAAGTTGGTTTTATTCTCAAAATGTTTGGTAAAATAAAATAAACAAATCACTGAAATGACTTGCATTCATTTTTATTAAGTATATGGTTATTATTATTTTGGGGGGGGGGGTTCAATTCACCACAGAATGTGTTTTTCTGTTGCTGTATGGTTGTGGGTCAAATGTAAATGAAATTCCAATTAAATGTACCATCTTACTGGCCCAGAAGCTGGGTGTTCAACTCCCACTTCCACTCCTCTGTCTCCTGTTTCTATAATGTCTAAATAAAGCATTGAATAAATGTAGGTGGAATTCCAGAAACAAATATCCTCCACATGCCCTTATCTTTAATCAATACTTAGCCTATAACGCATTTGCATTTCTTAACCATTTGACCGGGAGACAATCTGCGAAACAAATATTTGTTGTGTGTTTTGACGCTGCCTTATTTTCACATGCACAGAAACCCCGGAATGTGTTTTCACAACACAAAAAACACAAAATATTCAGATTGAAGAATCACTTTGGGTGTTTCAGAGTACTTCTATTCTGTTTAAAAAAAAAACGTTCTGTGTATCAGAACATTGCGTTTACATTCAAACACCCCCCAAAACACACAATCTAAGTTTAGTTGTACTGCCTTTCGTGGTTTCATTACGCAACCGTGGTGTTTTGAGTCCTTCTATTTTTACAGTGAACGATAAAGCCATGTATCAAACCTCACCCGGTGTTCATCATAAGAGAGGCAGATCCCTCTGGTTACTTGTTAGCGCTATGCCTATAAGCATCTATTGTACGTCGTCAAGGTTACCACCACCACCATCATTGCCCTATTTCCTCATCAAAAAGTCAAAACAGTCATGCTGCCTTCGAGGTGAGCCAGACTGACAAGGCAACACACCGAGCAGCTCACTGAATTCACTGGAGCGAAACGAGCGCATCATCAACACAACTAAGAAGACAACACAATGTTTTGTTCATATTTAAATGAGTCCCCACGTGCTGCTTCTTAACCCGGGGTGAGAGGAGCTTCGGCTGTACTCAAAGCTAGAGCTGACATCCCGTGCGTGTTGTACTAGTCTCTGAGGAAAACATTTTGTCAACAGTTTGACCCTTCACGTCTGTGGTTGGCTGAGTTCTTTTTCCCTGCATGTGTGACCGATGTGAAATGGCTGGCTAGTTAGCGGTGGTGCGCTCTAATAGCGCTTCGATCGGTGACGACACTCGCTCTGAGACCTTGGAGTAGCGGTTCCCCTTGCTCTGCAAGGGCCGCGGCTTTTGTGGAGCGATGGGTAACGATGCTTCGTGAGTGACTGGTTGACGTGTGCAGAGGGTCCCTGGTTCGAGCCCAGGTTGGGGCGAGGAGAGGGACGGAAGCTATACTGTTACACGAGCACCTGTAAACCAAGCTGTAGACCAGGGCAGTCATGGCCTCCCTGTCTGTCTGCTGGTCTGTGTGACATTCCAGACGTGTTGGGGAGCAGGCAGACTGCTGTTGTCCTGACAGTGTGTGGCTGGAGGTCAGAGTGGACACTCAGTCTCTGTCACCACATTGTGGCCCTGTCCTGGCCTGCCTGAATACATTTCCTCTATGTGTGTCTATCACTGCTGCTGTCACACACTGTAAAAGAAAAAACGAAAACAGAAAGTTGAATCAACTTACATTTGTAACGCAACCAAGCTGCAATAGGACTGTGAGTTTGCTCCTTTTATACCCCGGGTCAAACTCGCATCAAAAAAGTTGGGTGTGAATTTTTATTGAGCAACCTCACAATCCTATTGCAGCTTGGTTGCGTTACAATTGTACGTTGAATCAACATATGTTATTATTATTATTATTTACAAGCCCCAGCCAACCAGGCAACCTCCAAAGCTACAAATTACACTTAGTCCTCCTCTGAGAGAGTGATGGTGTGCAAGGAAGAGGGCAAAGAATAGCAAAAGAGCAAATTAGGTGGAGTGCATTTACGGAGGACAGAAAATGTTAGGTAAGTCTGTTAGGGTGGGGGACTCCAGAAATGATGCAAAAGAGGGAGTCAATGGAAAATAATAAATATGGAGAGAGAAGAGGAAAGATTCATTTAACAATATACAGTAGAGAAAAACAGAGAGGGACCTGGGGGGATGTCGGGTTGGATGGACACAGGGGACAGAGGAGGTCTGGGAAGTTGGGCGGTCAGTCGGTCACAGGGCAGAGGGGGCCTGGGAGGGGGTAACTTAGGGCAGGAAATGAGCAAGGGAAATGAGGTTGGCACCAGCAGCAGCATGGTGGGCTCTGGACCTGCTGTTCCCCTGCAGTTCAGTCTGACACTAAGACGGATTAGTCCTGTGGTCGGTCTCTCTCTCTCTCTCTCTCTCTCTCTCTCTCTCTCTCTCTTTGTATCTCTCTCTCTCTCTCTTTGTATCTCTCTCTCTCTCTCTCTCTCTCTCTCTCTCTCTCTCTCTCTCTCTCGCTGTCTCTGTGTGTGTGTGCTCCACAACAGGGGAGGGGGGGATTATATCTCTGGTTGTGGCATAGGCCAGCATTTCCCCTTCAGCTTGTGGACAAATCAAATCAAGCATTCATCCATGCACAGACAGTCAGACACAGACAGCAACATCTCCAAAACAGAGCGCCATAGAGTAGCTTCTACGCGGTATTTCAACAAAAACTTTGCTCTGGGTTTTTCTGTGCTCCACACACGTCCCAGGCGTGTGATGTGAAAGAGAGGTTTACTGCAGCAGAATATCTCGCATCTATTTCAGCAATCTGATCAGTCCTTTGGCCTTTACAGAGGAGAAGCCAGGGGAATTAGAAGTACCTTTGTTAGTTCTCCCTCTCCAATCTACATACTTCACTTACTCCCCTCCCATGCTGTTAATAACAACCACTGTGAGACATACATGAGATCCAGTGTTATCTGAATTGCCATCTGCCATTATTCATACAGACAACTCACTGTGTGAACATTGTATATATTCATGCCCAATTACTACTAGATGGTATCCATACAGGAGGTCCAGTCATACACCTGGTCAGAAGTATGTGGACACCTGCTCGTCGAAACATCTCATTCCAAAATCATGGGCATTAATATGGAGTTGGTCCCCAGTTTGTTACTATAACAGCCTACACTCTTCTGGGAAGGCGTTCCACTAGATGTTGGAACATTGCTGCGTGGACTTGCTTCCTTTCAGCCACAAGAGCATTATTGATGTCGAGCACTGATGTTGGGCGATTAGGCCTGGCTCACAGTCAGCCTTCCAATTTATCCCAAAGGTGTTCAGTGGGGTTGAGGTCAGGGCTCTGTGCAGGCCAGTCAAGTTCTTCCACAACGATCTCGACAAACCATTTCTGTATGGACCTAGCTTTGTGAACGGGGGCATTGTCATGCTGAAACAGGAAAGGGCCTTCCCCAAACTGTTGCCTGAAAGTTGGAAGCACAGATTTTCCGTCAGTGGAACTAAGAGGCCTAGCCCGAACCATGAAAACAGCCCAGACCAGCCAAAAAACTTTACAGTTGGCACTATGCATTTGGGCAGGTAGCATTCTCCTGGCATCCCTCAAACCAAGATTAGTCCGTCTGACTGCCAGATGATGAAGCATGATTCAGAGAACTCATTTCCACTGCTCCAGAGTCCAATTGCGGCCAGCTTATACACCAGCCCAGCCGAAGCTTAGAATTGCTGATGGTGATCTTAGGCTTGTGTGCGGCTGCTTGTCCATGGAAACCCATTTCATGAAGCTCCCAATGAACAGTTCTTGTGCTCACGTTGCTTCCAGAGGCAGTTTGGAACCCGGTAGTGAGTGTTGCAACCAAGGATAGATGATTTTTTACATCTGAGCGTTTCCACTTCACAATAACAGCACTTACAGTTGACAGGGGCAGCCCTAGGAGGGCAGACATTTTCTGACTTGTTGGAAAGGTGGCATTCTATGACGGTGCCACGTTGAAAGTCACTGAGCTCTTCAGTGAGGCCATTCAACTGCCAATGTTTGTCTATAGAGGTTGCATGGCGGTGTGTTCGATTTTATACACCGGTCAGCAACAGGTGTGGCTGAAATAGCCGAATCCAGTCATTTAAAAGGGTGTCCACGTCCTTTTGGCCATGGTGTGTATCTGAATAGCCATTCATACTGACAACGTACTGTCTACATCCATGCCCAATTTGCCTGCGGATACTATCAGTAAGCTACAGTACACTGGCCAGTGACCTGAGTGAAACCTGGACTCCTTGAAGGAGTCAATAGAGGTAAACACACAACATATGAGTGCACAGGGTTTGCAGATGCACATACAGATGTAGGATCTTAATTGGGTCACCCAGTTGCTGGAGAACATTCCTACTGGGCAGGACTTTTAAAACTTGTAGTGTATTTGATATTTACAAAAGGTTCTGAAGTTGGATTTTCCCTTACGACAAATGTATTAACCCCTACAAAAATGTCCATTAAATATGATCCACATAATAATTTGCATTTCCTGTCACCGCAGGATTATTTTCCTGCTGTAGCAAACTGGCTCAAATTAAGATCCCACATCTGTACACTGAACATGGACAAATAAGTAGTACCACACAGCCAGATTGCACATCTGGAGATGAAAATCCTCCACCCGAATATGAGTCTAGAGAACTTTCCCTCGTTGCCTCTTACATGTTCCAGCCCGAACTAGATTGTTTCCTAACAGATGAACACAACAAAGTGGAGGCAGACCTGAGCTGGTCCCTGAGGTGGTTGAGTAATGAAAACACAGACTGTGGAGATTAATTAGCCCGCGCTTTAGTGCCTAGCGCTTCTTTCCACCACCAAATACATTCCGGCTAATTAAAACGAGGCTTGTATATATGTATGCGTTTGTGTGTGTGTGTGTGTGTGTGTGTCTGAATTAGTCAGGATATCCACCCCTGTCAAGCCTATCATCATCCCAGAAAGATCTCTCTCTAATCACTTCCATCATTAAAAGGAGATGGACCGATATGAGTATTGATATTCTGCCTGCATATTCATTATTCTTCCATCTGTTTTCCGGGGCTGTACACACACACACGCACACACACACGTGTACACACACACACACACAAGCACACACACGCGCAAACACCAATTCTCAGAGGTATAAAACGGAATATTAATCCTGTCTGTGATTGAGATGTGAAGATGGGGAGGGGGGTAGTTTCTCCTCAGGCGAGAATGGGGATGAAGTGGAGGTTGGGGGTGGTGGTTAGAGGGGGATGTTGTGAGAATATAAAAAATCTAATCTGTCATCGTGTCACACGCCAGGGAGCCATTCACTCAAGCTTATAAAGACAGGTTTCTATTTCATCATTAAGGTACACAACAAATCAGTGTTTGGGCTTGTTTTTAATTGTCTGAGACATCATTGAGGGGGAACAGATCTATTGGATTAACAGCCATATGTGTTGGATGGAGAAAGAATGCCTGAGCATCCATAACAGCAGATACAGAACAGATATTAACTGTACACAACCTAAAACATAATTGTCTGTTCATCTGCATCCCAAATAGCACCCTATTCTGTTTTTATAGGGCCATGGGGCCCCTATGGGCTCTAGTCAAAAGTAGTGCACTATACACGGAATAGGGTGCCATTTAGGAAGCACCCTCATTTAGTACCTTTGGGACTTTTATTTATGTCCATACCTACACACTTCAGCATACACCCTGGACCTCTATGGAGAGAGAAAGAGTCGCCCAGGTGTTTGACAGTGTTGTCGGGACTAATTATGGCGTAATTAAAACCATGTCTGCTCTTGTGTGACATTAATATGCGGGACTGGTTTGTCTGCCTAATCTGCTAAGAGCAGGACGCCCTGCTCTTATAAAACTGGGGGGAGGGAAGAGGGGGTAGAACAAAAGACTGTAAAAAACCCAGAAAACCTTCTCAAAGTGATTTTCATTTACAACATTTGTTTCAAAGTATTCCCACGCATAATAGCGTGATATATACTGAACATAAATATATACACAACATGCTACATTTTCAAAGATTAGTTATAGTTCATATAGTTAGTTATATGCAACATGAGGTGATGGCTGCAGTAGAATGGCACGTCAAGGGGCCTCAGGATATAAGCGAACGTACAAGAGGTTATGCAATGATTTCTACGTTAAAAAAAACATTTGTTGATCGGATGTATAAAATGAGGAACATCCTGACGCTGTACTTGAAGCATTTATGAAGTAGCTTCTTCCGGTTAAATTGACTGTTAAAACTGCCAAATCCCCATGGATAGATGATGAATTGTAAAAACTGTATGGCTGAGAGGGATAAGGCCAAGGGAATGGCTAATAAGCCTGGCAACACAGCAGATTGGCAAACATACAGTGAATTGAAACATCCCGTAACTAAACTAAACAAAAAGAAGAAGAAACTGTACTATGGAACAAAGATAAATTATATAAAAATGATAGTATAAAGCTCTGGAGTACCTGGAATGAAATTCTAGGCAGAAACTCAGCTCCATCCTTCATTGAGGTTGATGGCTCATTTATAACGAAACCCTTTGATTTTGTCAACCACTTTAATACGTTTTTATTTTTATGTTGACAGACAAATGCCAAGCCTTCCTATTATCATGCATCTATTGACCAAATAGTGAAAGACATGCACTGTAGCTTTGAATTCCGCAAAGTTAGTGTGGAAGAGGTGGAAAAACGTATTGCTATCTATAAATAAGGACAAGCCACCTGGAAGCGACAACCTGGATGGTAAATTACTGAGTTTGGTAATGTAATACATTGCCACTCCTATTTGCCACATCTTCAATCTAAGCCTAGAAGACGGAGTGTGCCCTCGGGCCTGGAGGGAGGTAAAGGTCATTCCACTGCCCAAAAATAGCTAAGCACCCTTTAATGGTTCCAACAACAGAACGATTAGCCTGTTACCAGTGCTTAGCACTGTTTTTTGATTTTTATAATCATGTTCCACCAACATTCTTTTACAGAAAACAGCATGCTTATAGGGAAGACTGTCAGCATGCTTATAGGGAAGACTGTCAGCATGCTTATAGGGAAGACTGTCAGCATGCTTATAGGGAAGACTGTCAGCATGCTTATAGGGAAGACTGGCAGCATGCTTATAGGGAAGACTGTCAGGATGCTTATAGGGAAGACTGTCAGCATGCTTATAGGGAAGGGCACTCAACATACTCGGCACTGACACAAATGACTGATGATTGGCTGAAAGAAATTGATAATAAGACGATTGTGGGAGCTGTTTTGTTGGACTTCAGTGCAGACTTTGGTACCGTTGGGGCGGTCAGGTAGCCAAGTGGTTAGAGCGTTGGGGCAGTAACTGAAATCCCCAGGCTGACAAGGTCAAAATCTGTCGTTCTGCCCCTGAACAAGGGAGTTAACCCACTGTTCCCCAGTAGGCCGTCATTGTAAATAAGAATGTGTTCTTAACTGACCTGCATAAAAAATCATAACATATTGCTGAAAAAAATGTAGGTGTTATGAATGAACTGATAATCATGGATAGATGGTTACCTCTCCAATAGAACACAAAGGGTTTTCTTTAATGCAAATCCGGTTGAGTGTGGTGTACCGCAGGGCAGCCGGCTTGGACCATTATTGTTTTCTGTGTTTACTAATGACCTTCCACTGACCTAGAATAAAGTCTGTGTGTCCATGTAAGCTGACGACTCAACAGTTTACACGTCGACTGCAACAGTAAAATATATAATTGACATAGGGCCCCAGTCAGTTTTAGAATGGATAACTAGCAATAGGCTGGTGCTAAATATCCCCCAAAAATAAAGCATACTTATTGGGACAAATCACTCGCTCAACCCTAAACCTCAACTAAATCTATTATTGAATGAAGTGGCTATTGAGCAAGTTGAAGAGACTAAGCTGCTGGGTGTCATCCTAGATAGCAAGCTATCATGGTCAAACGTATAGACTCAATGGTTACTAAAATGGGAAGAGGTTTGTCCATGATAAGGTGCTGCTCTGCTTTCTTGATATCTCTGTCAACCAGACAGGTCATACAGGCCCTAGTTTTTCCTACTGACCCCCACAACTAGACAGTAGTCCAGGTGCGGCAAAGAAGGACATGGGCAAATTGCACTTGGTCAAGAACCGAGCAGCACGTATTGCACTTAGATGTACATGGAGGGTGAATGAAATGACATGTATGTCAATCTCTCCTGGTTCAAAGTTGAAGAGAGATCTGACTTCTTCAGTTGTGGGCTTTGTGCGAGGCATTGATGTGTTGAAGGTGCCGAACTGTCTGTTCAAGTAGTTGGCACACAGTTCGGACACTCATCGGTACAACACAAGACATACAACCAGAGGTCTTTTGACAGTCCCCAGGTCCATAATAGAGGCTGGGAAACACAGTATTAAATAGAGTCATGACTAAATGGAACTCTCTGGTAACCCAGGTAACTCAAACTAGCAATAACACCAGATATTTTACATGTAATTATGTTCCGTCCCTCTGACCATCCGCTAAAGAACAAAAATTGGCCTGTGGATGGATCTAGTTGATCCCTGATGTATAGTATGAAGCTACTGTCAGCTACTGTCACTGGTATGAGATGGTGTAGGAGTATGGGCTGGTCCTGTGTTTTCTAAGTCAGACATCAAAATCATCACGACGCAACAACAATGATAAAGCATTACTCTAAAAGACACAAAGACTAAACAAACCGCACTCTAAACAGGGATTGGGAATACACTGAAAAGACAAAAGAGGAGATAGGTAATGCTTTGATTCCAAACATTCTCCCACCATGGTGAGGTGGTGAACAACCATGGTGAAGTCCAGAACGAGCGTCTGTCAGTCCCTGAACCCAGTGTGTTTCCACAGAGATGCCGACGTCACGGTAACCAACGAGCTGATGTTCCAGAATATTAATGAACCCAGACGAACTTGGCATGGTGAAACCTGCTGTCAATTACCGTACAGAGGCAGAGGTATGACACATAGACACACGCACACACATATGCACACGCACACCCACAGTTAGAAAAATGCTATTATAGTTGAAGAGAAAATGCAGCAGCAGAGGGAGAGAGAGAGAGAGGGGGGGACAGGGAGAGATAACTTGAGAGTGAGAGAGAGAGGGAGACAGGGAGAGATAACTAGAGAGAGAGAGGGACAGGCAGAGATAACTAGAGAGAGAGAGGGGGACAGGGAGAGATAACTAGAGAGAGAGGGGACAGGGAGAGATAACTAGAGAGAGAGGGACAGGGAGAGATAACTAGAGAGAGAGGACAGGGAGAGATAACTAGAGAGAGAGAGGGACAGGCAGAGATAACTAGAGAGAGAGAGGGGGACAGGGAGAGATAACTAGAGAGAGGGAGAGAGGGACAGGGAGAGATAACTAGAGAGAGGGACAGGGAGAGATAACTAGAGAGAGAGGGACAGGGAGAGATAACTAGAGAGAGAGGGACAGGGAGAGATACAGTGCCTTGCGAAAGTATTCGGCCCCTTTGAACTTTGCGACCTTTTGCCACATTTCAGGCTTCAAACATAAAGATATAAAACTGTATTTTTTGTGAAGAATCAACAACAAGTGGGACACAATCATGAAGTGGAACGACATTTATTGGATATTTCAAACTTTTTTAACAAATCAAAAACTGAAAAATTGGGCGTGCAAAATTATTTGTTGTTGATTCTTCACAAAAAAATACAGTTTTATATCTTTATGTTTGAAGCCTGAAATGTGGCAAAAGGTTGCAAAGTTCAAGGGGGCCGAATACTTTCGCAAGGCACTGTAGGTACTTATAGATGTCCACATATTCTAGGTCGGAACCATCCAGGGTGGTGATGCTATTCGGGCGTGCGGGTGCAGGCAGCGAACGGTTGAAAAGCATGCATTTGGTTTTACTAGCGTTTAAGAGCAGTTGGAGGCCACGGAAGTAGTGTTGTATGGCATTGAAGCTCGTTTGGAGGTTAGATAGCACAGTGTCCAAGGACGGGCCGGAAGTATACAGAATGGTGTCGTCTGCGTAGAGGTGAATCAGGGAATCACCCGCAGCAAGAGCAACATCATTGATACATACAGAGAAAAGAGTCAGCCCGAGAATTGAACCCTGTGGCACCCCCATAGAGACTGCCAGAGGACCGGACAGCATGCCCTCCGATTTGACACACTGAACTCTTGTCTGCAAAGTAGTTGGTGGACCAGGCAAGGCAGTCATCAGAAAAACCGAAGCTACTGAGTCTGCCGATAAGAATATCGTGATTGACAGAGTCGAAAGCCTTGGCAAGGTCGATGAAGACGGCTGCACAGTACTGTCTTTTATCGATGGCGGTTATGATATCGTTTAGTACCTTGAGCGTAGCTGAGGTGCACCCGTGACCTTTCAGAACATCTGCTATCTGGATTTGGGTAAAGGAGAACCTGGAGAGGCTTGAGTAGCTGCGGGGGGGAGCTGTTGGCCGAGGTTGGAGTAGGCAGGAGGAAGGCATGGCCAGCCGTTGAGAAATGCTTGTTGAAGTTTTCGATAATCATGGATTTATCGGTGGTGACCGTGTTACCAAGCCTCAGTGCAGTGGGCAGCTGGGAGGAGGTGCTCTTGTTCTCCATGGACTTCACAGTGTCCCAGAACTTTTTGGAGTTAGAGCTACAGGATGCAAATTTCTGCCTGAAGAAGCTGGCCTTTGCTTTCCTGACTGACTGCGTGTATTGGTTCCTGACTTCACTGAACAGTTGCATATCGCGGGGACTATTCGATGCTATTGCAGTCCGAGGGCAGTCAGGTCTGGAGTGAACCAAGGGCTATATCTGTTCTTAGTTCTGCATTTTTTGAACGGAGCATGCTTATCTAAAATGGCGAGGAAGTTACTTTTAAAGAATGACCAGGCATCCTCAACTGGTGGGATGAGGTCAATGTCCTTCCAGGATACCCGGGCCAGGTCGATTAGAAAGGCCTGCTCACAGAAGTGTTTTAGGGAGCGTTTGACAGTGATGAGGAGTGGTCGTTTGACTGCGGATCCGTAGCGGATGCAGGCAATGAGGCAGTGATCGCTGAGATCCTGGTTGAAGACAGCAGAGGTGTATTTGGAGGGCCAGTTGGTCAGGATGACGTCTATGAGGGTGCCATTGTTTACAGATTTAGGGTTGTACCTGGTGGGTTCCTTGATGATTTGTGTGAGATTGAGGGCATCTAGCTTAGATTGTAGGACTGCCGGGGTGTTAAGCATATCCCAGTTTAGGTCACCTAACAGAACAAACTCTGAAGCTAGATGGGGGGCAATCAATTCACAAATGGTGTCCAGGGCACAGCTGGGAGCTGAGGGGGGTCGGTAGCAGGCAGCAACAGTGAGAGACTTATTTCTGGAGAGAGTCATTTTTAAAATTAGTTGTTCAAACTGTTTGGGTATGGACCTGGAAAGTATGACATTACTTTGCAGGCTATCTCTGCAGTAGACTGCAACTCCTCCCCCTTTGGCAGTTCTATCTTGACGGAAAATGTTATAGTTGGGTATGGAAATCTCAGAATTTTTGGTGGCCGTCTTGAGCCAGGATTCAGACATGGCAAGGACATCAGGGTTAGGAGAGTGTGCTAAAGCAGTGAGTAAAACAAACTTAGGGAGGAGGCTTCTGATGTTGACATGCATGAAACCAAGGCTTTTTCGATCACAGAAGTCAACAAATGAGGGTGCCTGGGGACATGCAGGGCCTGGGTTTACCTCCACATCACCCCTGGGTTTACCTCCACATCACCCGCGGAACAGAGGAGGAGTAGTATGAGGGTGCGGCTAAAGGCTATCAAAACTGGTCGCCTAGAGCGTTGGGGACAAAGAATAAAAGGAGCAGATTTCTGGGCATGGTAGAATATATTCAGGGCATAATGCGCAGACAGGGGTATGGTGGGGTGCGAGTACAGCGGAGGTAAGCCCAGGCACTGGGTGATGATAAGAGAGGTTGTATCTCTGGACATGCTGGTTGTAATGGGTGAGGTCACCGAATGTGTGGGAGGTGGGACAAAGGAGGTATCAGGGGTATGAAGAGTGGAACTAGGGGCTCCATTGTAAACTAAAACAATGATAACTAACCTGAACAACAGTACACAAGGCATATTGACATTTGAGAGAGACATACAGCAAGGCATACAGTAATCACAGGTGTTGAATTGGGAGAGCTAGCTAAACCAGTAGGTGAGACAACAACAGCTAATCAGCTAGCACAACAACAGCAGGTAAAATGGCGTTGACTAGGCAGAGAGAGTCGGATTAACTACACACAGAGCCTGAGTGCGGCTGGGGCCGACAGATAAAACATCAACAAACAGAATGGAGTACCGTGATTAATGGACAGTCCAGCAGGCATCAGCTATGTAGCCAAGTGATCACAGTGTCCAGGGGGCAGTGGTGGATGGGACAGGGAAGCTAGACTGGCGAGTATTACCAGGCTAAAAAAAACTGGCTGGCTGTGCTGAAGGTAAAAGCCGCTAGCAGTGGCTAACAATGACTAAATAGCTTGTAGCTAGTTAGCTGGTTAGCTTCTGGAGGTTATTGAATGTGTTCTAAAAATTTAAAATAATAGCGATTCCGTATCACATTGGGTGAGACAGGTTACCAGAAGGTATAATCGAAATAAAAATCGAAAAGAGATTGAAAGTAAATATGGGTCCAGTGAGTGGATGTGCTGGCTGGGGATGCGGCGATTCAGACAGTTAGCAGGCCTGTGCTAACAAGCTAACAGTTAGTAGGCGGGGCTAAACAAGCTAGCAGTTAGCAGGCCGAATTAGCAAGCCAGCAGATAGCAAGGGCTAGAAAGTTAGCCTTTGGGGGACGTCGCGATGGGGGTTAAGTCTGTTTATGCCTCTTCATGCGGTGACATTGATAGACCGGTCGTGGGTCCGGATATTGTAGCCCAGGAGTATGCTTCGGTGGTAGCACAGTAGCTCTGGCCGGGTTAGCTTCAAGCTAAGTGGATGGGAACGCTAGTCAGGAGTAGTCATCCGGGGTTGCGGTTAGCTAGTTAGCTAGTTGGGAAGATCCAGATGAAAAAGTTCAGTTTGCGGTGGGAATCCGGGGATAAAAATAATTGGTCCGTTATGTTCTGGTTAGAGTCGCGTTGTTCGAACTGGCGAGAGCTTTCCGAGCTAAAGGTTAGCTGATGACCTCTAGCAATGGTTTGCTGACTGATAGCTGGTAATTAGCTGGCTAGCTTCAGTTGAGTGGTTCCGGATCCGAAGTAAATATAAATACTTTAGAAAAAAAAGCAGATCCACGCTACATTGGGTGAGGCAGGATATGCGAAGAAAAATATGTTTCATTTATCTTATTTTTTACGAATATATACAAGGGACACGACACGATACGACAAGACGTCTGACTGCTACGCCATCTTGGATCCACGATGTGTAGCAGAGAGAGAGATGTGGAGAAACAGGGAGAAACAGGGAGAGATAACTAGAGAGAGAGATGTGGAGGAAACAGGGAGAGATAACTAGAGAGAGATGTGGAGGAAACAGTGAGAGATAACTAGAGAGAGAGAGAGAGAGGGACAGGCAGAGATAACTAGAGAGAGAGATGTGGAGGAAACAGGGAGAGATAACTAGAGAGAGAGAGAGAGAGAGAGAGAGGGGACAGTCAGAGATAACTAGAGAGAGAGATGTGGAGGAAACAGGGAGAGTTAACTAGAGAGAGAGAGAGAGAGAGCGAGAGAGAGAGAGAAGGACAGTCAGAGATAACTAGAGAGAGAGATGTGGAGGAAACAGGGGGGGGTGGTAGTTCAGTGTGTACGGAAGGAAGAAGCCGCTGAGCTGTCCCTAATCAGGCCAATAAAGACGTGAGCACACACACTCAGGCTGGATGCTGCTGAAACAGGACTGTGTCTGCCTCGCGCCCACCTCATCTCGTCTGGCCCCGGCACCGTGAAATGTCTCTCCTGTTTGTCCTTATCTCCTGTTGGCATTCACAGCAACTCCAGGAAAACTCAGAGGAGAAAGAAGCATCTCCACTTCAACTTCACCCCAGACAGACACCCTGGCTAAATCCCCAAGTCTGCCATGTTCTCTCTTATGGAGATATGAGTGTCTGCAAATATGTGTGTGTGCGTGCGTGCGTGCGTGCATGTTTGTAATTCTGTGTGTGACAGAGGGCTTTATATGTCAACACGTTCTCTCTGCGTGTTTGCATGTCATACAACACAACAGTGTGTATGTCTGCCAGTATGTGTGTAGATAGATAGAGAGTAGGGGTGGGGGGGGTGTTGGCAGAGAGCCATGTCTAGCTGAGCCATTCTTGCCAGTGTTGGATGGCATTTTGCAGCTTTGGCAGCCCTTCCCTTTGTGGTCCAGAGGCCTGAACAACAAACAGCATGGAGACATTGTTATTCAGGCTGCAGGCCTTACTAGGTATGTCCAGCTTCGCCTACAATGATAAGGTATGTCCACTCCCTTATTATACAATTAGCTGTTATATACAGTCCCTTGTTACTCCAGGGTGTGACAAGAGACAATGGCACTGTCTGTGTCCAGCAGTAAAAAGGAGGCTTGTTAAAAATGACACATACAGCCTCGTGAACACACATGCAAACACATACAGACTCGTGAACACATGCAAACACATACAGACTCGTGAACACATGCAAACACATACAGACTCGTGAACACATGCAAACACATACAGACTCGTGAACACATGCAAACACATACAGACTCGTGAACACATGCAAACACATACAGACTCGTGAACACATGCAAACACATACAGACTCGTGAACACACATGCAAACACATACAGCCTCTTGAACACACACAAACACATACAGACTCGTGAACACACATGCAAACACATACAGCCTCTTGAACACACATGCAAACACATACAGCCTCGTGAACACACATGCAAACACATACAGACTCGTGAACACACATGCAAACACATACAGCCTCTTGAACACACACAAACACATACAGACTCGTGAACACATACAGACTCGTGAACACGCATGCAAACACATACAGACTCGTGAACACGCATGCAAACACATACAGACTCGTGAACACGCATGCAAACACATACAGCCTCTTGAACACACACAAACACATACAGACTCATGAACACATACAGACTCGTGAACACGCATGCAAACACATACATACTCGTGAACACGCATGCAAACACATACAGCCTCTTGAACACACACAAACACATACAGACTCGTGAACACATACAGACTCGTGAACACGCATGCAAACACATACAGACTCGTGAGCACACACGCAAACACATACAGACTCATTTCCACATAAGAATGCTCCCACACGCTCAGACACACATAGGCATTGTCTTAAATTGATGTTGACTCGCTCCTCTCTACTCCTCTAAATTACTATTCATTCCATCACTCTGAGCGTCTCTGATAAGACAAACAGTATTGGCATCATTCATTCACAACAACAAAACCTATTAAACAAATGCCAACATCAATCTGCTAACAAGCAACTAGGCTCTCTGATAATTATTACATTTCATCCTGGCTAACTGGGAATTGTCTGGCTCTGCAGCTTGCTTTAAAAGGGTGGTTGGATGTGTGTGTTGGGTTTGTATATGTGAGTTTGGGTGTGTCTGTGTTTAGAGTTATTTAAGATGTGCTTGTTTATATGTGTGACTGTGTGTCTATGTATATTCATGCTGTGTGTCTCTGCATTCCCTTCTTATTGGTAAAGAGGAATTCATATATGGACCTGAGGGCTGGATTAGTGTTATGGGGTGGGACCAGATGAGTGTTGGTGTGTTGGAGAGTGTGTGTAGGTGTGTGGGAGAGTGTGTGTAGGTGTGTTGGAGAGTGTGTGTTGGTGTATGGGAGAGTGTGTGTTGGTG
>NC_056455.1:7559682-7562182 GCF_018296145.1 Oncorhynchus tshawytscha
CTGACGACACATAAAACTGCTAGACGATACGTGAGACACTCTGACGACACATTAAACTGCCAGACGATACGTGAGACAGTCTGACGACACATAAAACTGCCAGACGATACGTGAGACAGTCTGACGACACATAAAACTGCCAGACGATACGTGAGACAGTCTGACGACACATAAAACTGCCAAGACGATACGTGAGACAGTCTGACGACACATAAAACTGCCAGACGATACGTGGGACAGTCTGACGACACATTAAACTGCCAATCAAAACGTGTGACAGTCTGACGACACATTAAACTGCCAATCAAAACGTGTGACAGTCTGACGACACATTAAACTGCCAATCAAAACGTGTGACAGTCTGACGACACATTAAACTGCCAATCAAAACGTGTGACAGTCTGACGACACATAAAACTGCCAGACGATACGTGAGACAGTCTGACGACACATAAAACTGCCAGACGATACGTGGGACAGTCTGACGACACATTAAACTGCCAATCAAAACGTGTGACAGTCTGACGACACATTAAACTGCCAATCAAAACGTGTGACAGTCTGACGACACATTAAACTGCCAATCAAAACGTGTGACAGTCTGACGACACATTAAACTGCCAATCAAAACGTGTGACAGTCTGACGACACATAAAACTGCCAGACGATACGTGAGACAGTCTGACGACACATAAAACTGCCAGACGATACGTGGGACAGTCTGACGACACATAAAACTGCCAGACGATACGTGAGACAGTCTGACGACACATAAAACTGCCAGACGATACGTGAGACAGTCTGACGACACATAAAACTGCCAGACGATACGTGAGACAGTCTGACGACACATAAAACTGCCAGACGATACGTGAGACAGTCTGACGACACATAAAACTGCCAGACGATACGTGGGACAGTCTGACGATACGCAAAACTGCAAGACGATACGTGGGACATTCGAGAGGTATCAGCTTTCAGCCCAACATTATGAGACATCTACAGTGCAACATACTCTGAAATAACAAACCCAGGAGATTGGAAGAGGACACATCAATCACAGAACAGACCTCCTCTTCCCTGTGTTGATTGCCTTTCCCTATTCCCTTGTTTCCATTCACTCTCTCCAAAAAGCCTGTGATGACCAATACGGCTGTCGCTGAGCCACTGCTGCTTTCTGCAAATAGATCGCTTAGACAAGTGAGAGCAGAATCAGCTGCTTGAACCTGAGCTCCACTCTGCCTGATAGAGTCTGGACTGGCTCAACAAATGATGATGGACACACTGGGGAAATCAAGCCAATCACGGACTGTCTGACTCCCCCTCACACCTCCGCACCGCTCCTCAGCCTCCATGGCTGATTCTGCTCTAGCCAGCCGTCAACAGCAGCCACTGCAGAGAAGTCAGCGCAATGCAATCTCACCGAGGCAAAACCAATTAAAACTGCAGTCTAATGCTCTTGAATGGGTCTAAGCTTCAATTTGACCACTTGAACTGGAAATGGCATTTTTACAGCTTGCCAACACATAAGTCATGCCAAATCTGATGCAGCCCCTGAGTGCTTAAGAAAGAAAAAACATTCAAATCAGTTTAAAGTAAAATAATGTCAGGGGTTTTGTGTATTTTTGACAGCTGTAATTTGTATTCTGAGGCAGAGCAGTCTTAACCTTCAGAGTTTCATGCACACTTCCACCCCCTCTCTCTCTCTCTCTCTCTCTCTCTCTCTCTCTCTCTCTCTCTCTCTCTCTCTCTCTCTCTCTCTCTCTCTCTCTCTCTCTCTCTCTCTCTCTCTCTCTCTCTCTCTCTCTCTCTCTCTCTCTCTCTCTCTCTCTCTCTCTCTCTCTCTCTCTCTCGCTCCTCTCTTCGCTCTCTGACGTTTCTTGTCCTCTCTTCTCAGATGAAATGTTGTTAGCTGGGGTTGAGGTGCTGGAAGTTGGCCTGTAACAAAACGGAAATCATTACGAAGTGTAACAGCATCGGCTGCATCTGTAAATAACTTGAGAGGTTTCAAACACCTGCGCGGCCGCTCACGAGAATGAGAGGAAGCGTAGGAAGGAGAGAGGGGGGGGGGGGGTGAGAGAGCGAGATGGAAAGAGGGAGTGAGTAAAAGAGATGGAAAAATATCCACTGGGGAGAGAGATGGAAGGAGATGTATGGCTGAGAGTGGAGCTGAGATAACACAGTCTGTTCAGTCAGATGAGTAGCGCCCGTGTCGTACAATTCCCACTGACAACACCTGTCAGGGAAGACATCTGCTTCCCTCACAGTTTGCTACAGCTCCGACACTCACCACTCTGTCTGTACCAATCTGCTCGGCCTCGCTTTTCTCCTTGTTTATGTCTCCCTATGACCTTAGTGTTGCTAGAATAATATAGTGTGTGATTGGGATCCGTTATTCATTTGGTATGCCGAGCAGGCCATGTGTTCAAGCTAAGCTATACTCCTATGGAGTGAATGCAGAGTACAACCAATTTCCAAATAGAGATCACACATGACAGGA
>NC_056455.1:7864682-7959682 GCF_018296145.1 Oncorhynchus tshawytscha
ATGATATACGGGCTGATATACCACGGCTGTCAGCCAATCAGCATTCAGGGCTCGAACCACCCAGTTTATAATATTTCTTATTCCTCCAGAACCATATCAAAAAAGAAGCGTGTAGAACAAGCTGTGGGATGAAACCGATGACGACAGTCAAAATGGAGGGTCTTAGCACAGACATCGTCCATGGGTTGTCTGGATGGGCCATAGTGAGTATGATAATCAAAATGGCAGGGTGGCACTTTTATGGGCATTCCCTGATTGATGATAAAACCTTGTCTACCCCCGCTCCTCAATGTATTCCTCTTGTCTCTAAGACTTGGCACTGGCATGTCCACTACTTCTCCTGTGGCAGCTCCCCGTGGGCACATTCACTATCATATAAAGCCCCTATAGGACAGACACACACACACACACACACACACACACACACAAGCACGTGAACACACAAACAGACATATATATGCACACACACACACACACACCACACACACACACACACACACACAACCCTCTCAGTCACACACTCTGCGTTTGGGGCAGGTGAGCCCCCCACCATCACCACTCATAAAGGATCACTCACCCAGAGGGCTCAGCTGGGCCTGTGTCTGGCTGGTGGGGCAGGGGGTAAGCGTGTCTGTACGTGTGCCAAATGTAGAACTAGTCTGTGGGCAAAATAGGGCGCGGGGAGAACTCAACACCAACACACACAGCCTGCCATTAGACTGTTCAGCCCCACCTCTACATTTGCCCCATTCTTGACTTTCTACTGTTCATTAGGCTACATGAGCTAGATGTTATTAGTTTAGTCCTTTTTTTTTTAAATCAAACAAACAGATTGTAAAGCCATAAAACATTGAGGATGACATCCAGACATACCCTCCAGGACAACATGCATTCACAATCTAATACTACTTCAGCTTCACATAAGATACAATAAAACATGGGTTCACAAGCACAGTGTTAACATTCAACCTGGACTATCACCTCCCAGTCCCAGAAACGACGTGACCAAGAAAGTGTGTCCGGATTCTCTTAACCTTTTCATTTCTACCAGTGATTCTAGCAAGCATTTGTTCATAAGATGCCACGTCCAGCATTGATTCTATCCACTGTTTCAGAGTAGGAGTGGCATGGCCTTTCCAAAGCAGAAGCTGTAAGGATACCAACAGTGATCAGTGAAAATTCCTCATTTGATACATAAGGTAATTATGTTGTCACCTAAGAGACATATTCTTGATGAAACTGGGATTGTTGATTCTGACCATTCTCCCAAATGTTTCAGAATATCCTTCCAGAAAGGTAGCTATGCATTCCTATATAGCTTGTAAGAATGTCCCTGTGTCAAATTGACATTTCCAGCACAGATTATTGTCCATAAAACCCATTTTATGAAGCCTTGATGGAGTCCAAAAGAACCTTTCTAGTATCTTGTATTGAGTGACCTTCCCCCTGGCTTCCCTTATGTTCCTCCCCGAGTTAGACAAAAATATTTAACCAGGTATCATCGTGAATTTCACATGATGTCCAGCTACTTTTGAAAAGCCATGGAGTTAAGAAATGTACAGGCAATCCCCCATTACAGTTTCGGGCCTTAGGTCCTCCTCTCATGACTGAGAATCCGTAGCATGCTGTAAGTGTTAATTGCGTGCATGATTTTCCATCTGCATTTACTTTGGGAGTCTATGGGATACCGTTTTGGCCTACCCAAATGACGCACCAGTCAATTGCTTATGTAATGTGCTCTTGACGATTCAAGTGTTGTCTTTGTCACCGTAAACAATTAGTAGGTTTCTCGCGCTTCCCGCCTCATCAAAAGGTGCTAACCCATAAAATACTGGACAGGACAACGATATTTTTAGAAGACAAATAGCCTGTGGTTCCAAGCGAATAAACTGTGTTACACTAGGCTGGACTATGTTTAAGGTTTTTGCGCACCGGTTGTTTTTTTTTTGCTACCTGAATGAGTTTGGTCTCTCAGAATTGTCCGACGACTCTTTTCATGTGGATGCCCTCAGTGCCACGACAGGAGGAATATGCAGAGCCGGATTTTTCAACACAGTCCTTGCAACCTAATGTGCCAGTGCCACCCAGAAGACTAACACCTCATCCCTGTCCCTCAGGGTCCAAACCTTGCCCTCCCTAGACTACGGAGGTCCCAACGGGTTGTCAACCTAAATTCAGGGTCAGTCTCTCATTCCCCCAGGACGAAGACGCGCAGCACCCTCCGCTGGACTGGTGTTGGTAAACGAGACCAGACCTACTGAGAAGACACCCCGGTATAAGCGAAGGAGACGGAACAGGACCAGGGTGAGTCCTTCTCCGATCTCATATGTAAGCAAAACTGTAGCATGTATCTTCTCTTTTCTCAGTAGGCTAACATATTTAATTTGGCTACTTCAATATTTGAACTATATGAGCCTAATATTCAGATAGCGATAATTTTGTTGAATGTCTCGTGGATTTGTCTAACCCCTTGCTATCTCTCTTCCACAGGGTAGACCTACAGCACATTCAAGGCAAGGACAGAGACAGTCCAGCTCACCAGCCGCTCCTGAGGCTCCACAGTCACAGTCAGTGGACACGACTGGACATTAACCTACTTTGAGTAACGACCCAGCTCCAGGCCAACACTGAGCTGCAGCTTGCCTGGCATATCCAACACCTTATTCTGTCAGTGGACAACAGAACAACACCTTGAGCGAACTCCCAGTAATCAGGACTGAAATGGTGGAGATATCTCCATTTAAAGCAATTGAAATGTTTGCTTGTTAGCAATACTTTACTCTACACTACATGATTTACGTTTATATTTATATTATTATATATTTTTGTTCAGTATAAACCAAATTTGATCCCATTCACATTCTTCCCTCCAAAAAAGGGCTATAAAAGCACAACGTTACTGCTTCGTTTACTCTGGCCAGAGGGACAGCTTGTGTTAGTAGCCTAAAGTTGATCAGACTGAAAAAAATGGTCTCGTTTCCATCCAATAAAACATGTCAGGTCACTAATGCTGCTACATTTATGTATGATTTTTTTGTTCATCGCCTTTCTAAATAAAAACCCGGAGGAAAGTAGAGATTTGTGGCCGGCCCGCGCGAACTGCAATTTCTGTCTGATTGACCAAGGTAAGCAGAGGCTGCAGCAGCACTCAACGTTTAGTACTGAAATAGTGCAGGAGTTGTCAAATCGTAAAAATAAAAATCTTTTGCCCTCCTTTTAAAACATTTGCCTCATTTGATTTTATTAAAACTTAATCAATAGTGCCACACCTGATTGAAAAGTCCTGTGGCAAATTCTGCCTTGTCACACGTCTTCCAGTGACCCTGTGTCTGTGTGAGAAAGAGTGAGAAAGCGTTTGAGAGAAAGATGATTCAACGTGCCACCTAGTGGCCATTCTGAATTCTATCAAGCAAAATACACTGAGTATACAAAACACTAAGAACACCTGCTCTTTCCATTTTATAGACTGACCAGATGAATCCAGGTGAAAGCTATGATCCCTTACTGACATGAGTTGTTAAATCCACTTAAATCAGTGTAAATGAAGGGGAAACTGGTTAAATTATTTTTAAGCTTTGAGACAATTCAGACATGGATTTTGTATGTGTGCCAGAGGCTGAATGGGCAAGACAAAAGATTTAAGTGCCTTTAAAAGGGTATGGTAGTAAGTGCCAGGCACACTGCTGTGAGACAAGAACTGCAATGCTGCTGGGTTTCACACACTCAAGTCTCCCATATGTATCAAGAATGGTATACCACCCAAAGGACATCCACCCAACTTGACAACTGTGAGAAGCATTGGAGTCTACATGGGCCAGCATCCCTGTCAAATGCTTTCGACACCAGGTGGAGTCCATGCCCCGAAAAATTGTGGCGGTTCTGAGGGCAAAATGGCTACAATTCAATATTAGGAAAGTGTTCCTAGTGTTTGGTATACTCTGTGTACATGATAAGAGAATAAATCACATCACTTTAAAAACTTTCTGGTCGCATGATTTCCTTTAATAAACTGAACCGAGAAAACACATATTACAAAATATCATCTTTTACAGTCACATGGTCACGTGAAACCCAAAGCCAGATCTCTTCCCAATTTCTCCCTTCCCAAAACAAAACAAAGGAAACAGCCATGGACCATCGTTTTAACATGTAACTTTGTCTTTAAAGTAGAAAATAATCACACAAAACGTATTTGCTGCACAGATTTAGGCAGGGAGGCAAGAGATAACACAAGGCTATCAGAGATCATCAGGGAAAGCTTTGGAGAGAGGTGTGTGTGTGTGTGTGTGTAAGTCTATAGGTGTCCAGTCACTATGGGTTGGGTGACCGGCTTGCTAGCTGTGAACAGAGGGTCAATGAAAGACTAGTGAGTATAGTAGAGCAGTTAATGACAGTGTCAGAGTTTGTGTTTTCTGCCAGTGTGTAGCAGAGGAAGTATGAGGGTTAAGAGAGGCACACAAATCTGTTATTAGAGAGCGCGAGCGATCGAGAATGAACATGTTCATTTCTACATGGGAATGCTAACTGAGGCTGACATACCTAGAAACAACAAGAGGAGATAGGACTGAGACCCAAATACCTTATTTTACAGTACCTTTGACCAAGGACACACAAGGTATGCTAATTTATTTTGAGCCATGCCTTCTCTTGTTAATGTGCCTTCCAGAACAGAAGAAACAACTCAACTCTCCCGTGGGGGCAAAGATCATTCAGGGGTTGCTAAGGACACAAAGGAGGCACGAGGTTGAAAGTCAGGAGCCAGCTAGCATGATGAGACTGACTGAGTAGTTAATTCGCTCGCAGTCCCAGTGTTTCACATCTGTACCCCCCAGTTAACCACCTCTACATTTCAGACTTGTTCTTTGTTCCACCAGTGTCATACGTAGCAGACACCAACCCCCACCCATTCAACCGCAGATGAAAAGGAGTGAGGACACCAGACTCCAAAACCCACTGATAGCCTCGTCGTTAGAGGGCACTGCAGTAGACATAACAATCATTTGAGTTGCAAATTAAACAAAAGAAAAATCACAGCTGATCACATTCCATGTGTGGAACCAACTTCTTCAGCAAGTCAGGAGGTCCAGGAGGGGCAGTGTTAGTGATTGAAGGGTGTGGAACTTTGTCCTACCCCCAGGTCTAGAACCCTCACCAAGGCCCAACCCCAGTCTGTCTGTCTGTCTAGAGTGGGGCTTAGTTTGTCCTTTAGCCAAACCAACACTGGCCATCTTCACAATAACATCCTCCAAATATCCAGACCCGAAGACCTGCTCTTTTCTCCAGACTAACAATCTCACATGATTGCTCACCTCACATCTTCCAATATACACAACCTGCTCAGGTGAGCTGCTCTTCTGTTCCCACCTAGAGAGATTGGTGTATAGTATCATCATTATCAGTAGAGTAGGAGTCCCTGGCTCCTGTCCCTGTAGGTCGGCCCACTCTACCCCAGGTCTCTAAACAGGCCCACCCAGGATCAGCGAGCGGTCCTGTGGGCAAAGCGGAGGTCCTGGTCCTTGGGGAACTGTGCTGGGATAGCAGAGGCAGTGGGTTCCATGCCAGTAGGAGGCTCTCTAGCAGGGGATGGTTTAGGGGAGTCAGTCATCCAGGCAGGGGGTGGCTGTCCCCGGACAGGGGTGCCCACAGCGGGGGAGTGGTCCCTGTTGCGCTGGGGGGCCCCAGCCTCTGGGTCCTGTTGGGAGATGAGCTGCAGCAGGGCGGCTGCCACCGCCGGGCTGATGTCCTGGCCGGGCCCGGGCTGGGGTTCAGAGCTGGGCTGCTGCTGGCCAGGAGAGAGGAGGGCTGAGGGTGGAGGGCCAGGCGGAGAGGGGGGACGTCGCTCGGAGGATGGAGGGACCTGATTTGTTCCAATCTGCTGCTTCCGCTTGGTGACTGCACAGTCTGAGGGGGGAGTCAGAGAAAACAAGACAGTCAATCGGATATTTACAAGAAACACAAAAGCAGACACAGTTACAGTGAGATTTCACCTGGACATTTGTGCCATCTACACTACAGACACATTTTTATTCAAACCCCTTTCGTGAAATGTCCCAGGTAAGTGTTTGTGAGTGGGGTCTAGACAACGTACAGCTGTATCTCCCACCGTGGCCAGCAGAGGGAGATCATGTACCATTCCTACCTCACCATCCAGTCAACAATGTCGTTTCAGTTGGATAAATGTTTTCAATAGGATACTGTAGAATTGGATGAGTAAAATGTGTAGCTGTCACGGGTTGATAATGCTACTAAATACCACAATTGTGATTATGATAAATGTTCATTCTCAAAACTAGGCTAGAATTGTGCCACCTACGTAATTCCTCCCCTCTCGGTTCATGGTATGTCATAAAATCCTTACGTATGTGTTTAAAGTGTACCAACATTTTTTTTAAATGTTGACAGACAAGTTGTAATGTTGAGAGATGATGGAATATCAAAAGACCTCACGGTGACCTAAATAATCAACATGACATTTATTCACACACACGTATGTGAACTACAAAAGAAAGACGCAGGACATGGGGGGGTTACAACAATAATAATTGACTGGACCAATATAGCGCTTTTTGAGACACCCAAAGCACTTTACATAGTAGAGGGGAATGCTCACCTTAGGGTTTGTTCAACCCTGACAGACACTCAGTTATATTTCAACAACAATACGAGCATGGGTTATTATGGATAGGGAGGGGTAAAACCTGAAGTTTGGGGAGGGGGAGAGGTGCATAAAGCTGAGACAGAGAGAGATGCCTTCTCAGTCTGCTGCCATGGCTACCGGGAAACACTGCTGCTACAATTGTTTCCTAGGCAACAGGGTTGTTGCGTTAAGTGACAACAGTAGGGTGACTACGGATACAGACTACAGAGGAGAACGCTTTTACTAGCGTTGGATGATACCGAGGACTAATGTAAAAGACAACATACAAACATAAAATTTAAAATGTGTGATTTTAAATAAAAGTTAAATGAAGGACATGCAGGTGAAGTCTAAGGTTCAAAACATTTATTTTTGCTTGATAATTTATTAGACTTTCTTCATAAAAATGTGGACATTACAGACTGGTTTTGAATCAATATATTTTTATGGAAGGAAGAACAATCCAAGAAACCTGCTTTAACAAATGGAGAAATGAGAGAGAAAGAGGGAATGGGAAAAGAAAACAGGGTGATAAAGAGGGGCAGGAGTGAAAGGGTGAAGGGGAGAGTGCAGTGGGAACCATTGTCTTTCTAACGCTGTAAAACTACAAACCTTCTCTTAGTTTACATTCACACCAATGAGAAAAGTCTTTGTGCCCAAAGCCCAGTCCATGTGACCTGGGCCGTCCGAAGCCACTCTGGTCAGACATCTTGAGGACTTGCCAACTTCATGTATGGTATGTTTCCACCTATGTGTGACTGAGTGGGTGAAAGTAGCCTTTGGAAGTAGGAGACGGGTGAGACAGACAAAAGGTGGGTGGGGGTGAAACTGTTGGTGAGAGGAGGGGGGAGAGGTGGTGGGTCTAGACAACATAAAACTTCCTCAAAAAATATTTAAAGTAACCGTGGAATCTTTCTTTCGATTTGCCATTTAGTTAAGATCTTTCATCTCATCAGCTCATTTATAAAGTAATTTACAACGGCTTTATGGTAAGCAGGAAAATAATTGGATGACAAGATCCGCACCATGACAAGATCGTCCACCAGTCTCCTGTGAGATCCCCTGACCCAGTGCTCTCTGCCCCTCCCCCTAGAGACTGAACCCAGACTTGCCCTTGCGGTCAGCAGTGGAGGCTGACGAACCGCGAGTCACTGCCGCCTCTGATTGGACGCCATTGCTCTCGTCGCCTTGCTCCGCCCCCTCGGCCTGCGGCTTGATGAGCTGGCCCAATAGGAGGGCCAGGAGGTTGGTCTGGTCATCCTGGCTGAGGGGCGGCTCGCTGTGGTGCGGGGAGGGCTCCTGAGGCTCTGGGGGAGGTTCAGGGGGCTGGGGCCTAGCCGGACCCTGGTCCTCTGAGGCCCCCCGGTGGTGGGAGGCCTCGGTCAGGGCAGACAGGGACTGGCTAAGGGTCTCTAGCTGCTGCTGGCTCTCTGGGTTGGAGGAGACGTTGAGGAGCTGGGCCATCTGAGGCAGACTGAGGTCTGTCTGTCTCTGCAGCAGGTTCAACAGTACAGCCAGCTCTGTCTGGTTCAGCTGCTCCGCCGCAGCACCCAGGCCTGATGGGAGAGAGACAATGGTCACACATACTGTAGACAGCAGTCTGCTGAGAGCGTACGGAGACAACATACATTCACATTATAGACTTACAACAACCTGTCTACCTGTGCAGCCACTATCTAACCAAGGAGACATTTGGATAAGGGTATGTTCTTCTATAGTAGCGAACTGTGACTACTGTTTCTGCATGACCTGCTAGCTCATTGGCAGAGATGGCTGAGGGTGGTGGTCTTCCTGGCGGAGGGGGCGGGGCTCCAGCTGGGCTGGCTTGGGGCCGGCTGTTCTCTCCACTGGAAGCCCCTGAGGGGTCCTTACGGGGCACTTTGGGCACAGGCACATCCTCGGGCAGCCCGCTCTGACGCTGGCGCCGCCGTTTCTTACTCCACAGCTCGTGGCAGTCCTGCCAGTGAGGGAGACTGGAGAGAGAGAGACAGAGAGTATGATAAAGAGGCAAAAACAGGGTGATGAAAGTATGAGGGAGAAAAACAGAAAGAAAGGCTAAAGGTAAGTGTATAGGATAGAAAGCGAAGAGGGGTGTTGGGTGTGACAGAAAGAAAGCAATAAGGGTTTGGGCGTATGGTGGTGGATAGTTTGAGGTTGTTCTCTAGATGTAATGGGCCCAGGAAAGGACAGGGCAAAGACGAGGTCCTCACTTGGGCGGTGACATCTTGCTGGGCTCCACGTTACACAGGAAGTCACTATTGAGAGCCTGTTCGGCCGTGCAGCGCCGCGCAGGGTCAAGGGTCAGCATGCGGTCCAGCAGGTCCAGGGCCTGAGCAGGCAGACTGACAGAGAGAGAGATGAGAGCGTGCGAGTCAAACAAATAGCATCAACAACTGATGTACTGACACAACTATCAGATTGATGAAAGGACTAGAAAATCCCATGGTGTGCATGTCATGTTACATACAAGGCAAACTCCTCGCGCAGCCGTCGGCGGTACTGTTTCTTGGGCTTCATGGTGTTGAAGTAGGGCAGCTTGATGACGTCAGGCCAGGCAGCAGGACACGGGCTCCCACACAGACGACTGAGACAGAGAGGGAGAGAGTTAGAGCTGTGGTAAACATGGACTGTATCCCAGATGGCAGCCTATTCCCTATATAGTGCAATGCTGTTGACCGAGGCCCTTAGAGCTCTGGTCAAAAGTAGTCCACTATATAGCAGGGGTATTCAACTACTATTTGAGAGGGTCCAGTCCCACAAATGTCCTAGGCGGCAGCCATTTACCAGCGTAGTAACAAACCCCAACCTCAAAACCCATACGACCCGAAATGGTTCACGCGCCTCTTGTTGGCGAAGAGAACATACTTTTAATAAGCCAATTTCCTGCAATTCTACACATTTTGCCATTTCTTATGTGTGTTCATATGATACCCGCATGACTCAATAAAACCTAAAATGGGGGACCAATGTGGGTCGAGGCCCCCGGGCACATCATTTGGCCATGATAACTACAAGATTTAGGTAGCTGGTCAACTTACCTCTCTAGTTGACATCAACTGGACATTTATGACAAGTTAAAAACAGCTCTTTAAGATCGGTCAGTGAATGACATGAAGAGGAAACCTGCCCTTCCAAATTTAGAAGTCACACTCAACAGCAGTAGGTTGAAAGCCCGACTGAGTTCCAAAAAACAAAAGAAAGTCAGGACCCGCGGTCCGTATTGACCCCATTCTGGGTCTGGACTGCGGTCTGCCTGTTGAGTATGGCTGCTATATAAGAAATAGGTTGCCATGTCAGACAGGATTTTAACGTGGCAATGCAGTCTTCCAGGCAGCAGGGGGCAACAGTAGCATACCTGATCAACTCTAACTGCAGCAGCTCCTGATTGGCTTGGAAGATGGGCTTCTTGGTGAACAGTTCTCCCAGAATACACCTGTGCAAACATTCAATGGACAATTTTGATAACTCACATAAAAATAAAAATAAAGGATTTACCAATCTTGAGTTAGGATTTGTTAAGAGTGATAATTCTTTGCCAGTTTTTAGGTTTATAGCTCCGACTACTTCAGTCAAAATTATATATCAGTTTTATAGTGACACCATGTGGAAAAATAAGGTAAGTGCAATCTGTTTTCCTACGTAGAGCATGTTTGATTGGAGAATGTGTGTGAATGAAATGTGTCCAGGTACATGGCAGTGTGTGGGTGAGTCACGCTGAGCTGTGTGTGTGTGTGTGTGTGTGTGTGTGTGTGTGTGTGTGTGTGTGTGTGTGTACTAACCCGCAGCTCCAGACGTCGATGGCCGGAGAGTACCTCTCCTCTCCCAGGAGGAGCTCAGGGGGACGGTACCATAGCGTGATTACTTTATTAGTGTAGGGTCGACTGGAGAGAGCAGGGAAGGGAACATTCAGATAGAACACGCAGATACAGTACCAGTACCTCTACTCTACTCTGCCCTCCAGTGCCCAAACACCCACAATGCATCGCTCAACAATGGGCTGACGGAGGGAGAACCTCTTTATACAGGACACAGCACCACCAAGTGGGGAATCATTGGAATAGATAGGTGTTTTCATTCAGACTGCCTTTTCTCAATTGGATTTGCTCAACTCCAGCGTCCTCTCTCCTCCGTCTTCTCTCGCTTTCTTTTGAAGAAGATCAAAGGTAATCGAGGAGAGGGAGCGTGGATCAAAATGTGCTTGTATGAAATGACACTCCTCCACTCACAGATCATGAGGCAAATTAGGTTTACATTGGTGGATCCCAAAATAAATGTGTAAAGTGATCAACTAAATGAAGTAGCATATTGTTTGTGTGCATGCTTTTCTCCTCCAACAAAACAGAAGCGGATTCAAAGAGGGTGTGGCAGGTATCAAAACCTCCGTGAAGGACTCTGGTAGGATACACATATGACTATCCTCATGAAAGGTGGCTATCAAGGAGGGAAGGACACTGTTCCGGTCACCTACTAACAAATTGAAATTTCCCGTGTCACAGAGGTCGTCGGACAGAGGAGAGAGGGTGGAGGACGGGGCTTTTTACCCAAATGAGAAAAGGCCAGTGTGAGGGTCACAGTTTAAAAAGGTATGAACCAGGGACAGGAAGGACCTCTGACTTTATGATGATGTCACCGTTGCGCCGAAGCAACTTGAAAAAATCCAAGTCTCTCACCTTTCCTCCGAGTTGTAGAGGCGGGCCAAACCAAAGTCAGCCAGTTTGATCTGACCACTGCGCGAGGAGAGAGATAAAAGAAGTTAGAGACAGAGAATCAAACTCAATAACAACACAACTTATTGCATTTCTACAGCTGTTAACTTACACAACCCTAACTACAGAAGTGAATAATTCAATCAAAAACAGCGAGGCAGAGGAAAGAGCATTTGAATTCCCATGGTAGAACGTTGCACATTGAAAGAAGCACCAATCAAAAAGGGAAAAACCCAACCCTACTATAGCTACAACAATCATTTCAAACAAACTCCCTTGTGTTCACTACTAAAACCACACAAACTGCTACCGTTGCCATTACCATAACATTCTAGGTTAGTGGGTCCATTGTTTATACCACGGACCGGCAAAGCTATGCTTTTCCCTCCTTGGGGAACTGCTTACATTAAAAGGTAGACTCAGCGATGTGACGTAGCTGCACAAAGTAAACAGCAGTAGTGGGTCAAGCTCCACGACAACTAAGAGCGTTGAAGCGCGAGGCTGAACTCGGCCGCTGTTTTGGTCCCGTAGATACCACGTTGTAGCAGCGTGAGGCGCAGAGATACTCTGTGTGACGGGGAAAGTCTTGCTCATCTCACGGTGCTGCCCGTCTTCTCGTTGAGTCTACCTTTAAAACTAGCACTGTGGAAGTGTATCATTTCAAATGGACAGTGAACCATCTCAGCGACCAGCCAGCAACATCTCACGGACCGGCCCATGGACCAGGGGTGGAAAAAAACACTGTTCCTTCCCTCCTTCTGAACCTATTAGTGTTGTCACGACACCAACATTTAACTAATGATACTATACGAGGGGGGAAATCAGTGGCCTAGCATCCTGTTTGCCCTGTCTCCCGGACGCTTGTTCCCGTTTCCTAAATGTTCTGCGCACGTGCTACGCAAAGAACCTGTCACTGAAATTCACACTTCTACTCAATACAACGCATTGCATGTAACTGCATAGAATGGCTGATTTGCTCATATTTGCAAAGGCCCTACCTGTGATTTGGCTGGAGGAATGGGGGGACATGCATAATGATCTGCATGGCATTGTAGCAGTAAGGGGAAAGCGCTGCACGACACATTTACTCTTCAGTTAACACAGACACAGTCCCTCACACACACACACACACTGCTCCCAACTTTTAAACCGTTAGGCACCAAACAGAATTTAAGGAGCCCCAGAAAGAGACATTTGATATAGTTTAGGCTTACAATAGGCCTACCTCTATGAATCTAGCTTTGAAGCACATCTCATGAGTAGCAGCCCCTTCTCCGTTCTTCCTGTGCCAATCAAATTAGCCTAAAGCCCACTGTCAAGTAACCAGATTGTTAGCTAGCTAGGTAACATGACTGAACAAAGTTAGCGACCCCAGATTTGTTTTTAAAAAACTACCCGCGACATGGTTTGTGAAATTATATCAAATGCGCACGAATCCTGTTAGAAAGAAAAAAAGTTAACTCCGGTAATATTGCTCAGATATTTTGTTGTTGTTGCAGTTTAGGCTAGAGACAAGACGTTTTCTTTGCTGCAAAGCTTGCAAGCATGCCTGTCGTGACGCGGTGCTCCATTTCCCCTCTCTGACACTCAGAGGCTGTATGACAGTGAACTCGCAAAGTCTACTCTGACTGGAATCTGTTCTTGGTTAGAACAGGCGACGAAATGATACAATGTATCAACATTGCTTGAACTGAGCGCTGCTCCAATGAAACACATGTACAAATCTAACAGAAGCCATCGGGGTCTGCATCCACGCTCGCCATCAAGGCTAAATTATATTTGAAAAAATAATGGAGGAATAGATGAGCATGAAGAGGGGATGGAGAGAGAAGCAGGTAGGGGATGCTGAGAGAAGCAGGTGAGTGAGGGCTGGTAGGGGATGCTGAGAGAAGCAGGTGAGTGAGGGCTGGTAGGGGATGCTGAGAGAAGCAGGTGAGTGAGGGCTGGTAGGGGATGCTGAGAGAAGCAGGTGAGTGAGGGCTGGTAGGGGATGCTGAGAGAAGCAGGTGAGTGAGGGCTGGTAGGGGATGCTGAGAGAAGCAGGTGAGTGAGGGCTGGTAGCTGGGGTGAGTGATGCTGAGAGAAGCAGGTGAGTGAGGGCTGGTAGGGGATGCTGAGAGAAGCAGGTGAGTGAGGGCTGGTAGGGGATGCTGAGAGAAGCAGGTGAGTGAGGGCTGGTAGGGGAAGCTGAGAGAAGCAGGTGAGTGAGGGCTGGTGAGGGGAATGCTGAGAGAAGCAGGTGAGTGAGGGCTGGTAGGGCAGGTGAGTGAGGGCTGGTAGGGGATGCTGAGAGAAGCAGGTGAGTGAGGGCTGGTAGGGGATGCTGAGAGAAGCAGGTGAGTGAGGGCTGGTAGGGGATGCTGAGAGAAGCAGGTGAGTGAGGGCTGGTAGGGGATGCTGAGAGAAGCAGGTGAGTGAGGGCTGGTAGGGGATGCTGAGAGAAGCAGGTGAGTGAGGGCTGGTAGGGGAAGCTGAGAAACAGGTGAGTGAGGGCTGGTAGGGGGAGCTGAGAGAAGCAGGTGAG
Organism: Oncorhynchus tshawytscha; assembly: GCF_018296145.1. Classification (NCBI taxonomy): domain Eukaryota; kingdom Metazoa; phylum Chordata; class Actinopteri; order Salmoniformes; family Salmonidae; genus Oncorhynchus; species Oncorhynchus tshawytscha. The sequence continues at coordinate 7,878,550 of NC_056455.1, forward strand.
TGAGGGCTGGTAGGGGATGCTGAGAGAAGCAGGTGAGTGAGGGCTGGTAGGGGATGCTGAGAGAAGCAGGTGAGTGAGGGCTGGTAGGGGAAGCTGAGAAGCAGGTGAGTGAGGGCTGGTAGGGGAAGCTGAGAGAAGCAGGTGAGTGAGAGCTGGTAGGCTGGAGAGAAGCAGGTGAGTGAGGGCTGGTATGCTGAGAGAAGCAGGTGAGTGAGGGCTGGTAGGGGATGCTGAGAGAAGCAGGTGAGTGAGGGCTGGAGAAGCAGGTGAGTGGGATGCTGAGAGAAGCAGGTGAGTGAGGGCTGGTAGGGGATGCTGAGAGAAGCAGGTGAGTGAGGGCTGGTAGGGGATGCTGAGAGAAGCAGGTGAGTGAGGGCTGGTAGGGGATGCAGCTGGCTGATTATAGCCGCCATACGTGATAAGCGCACTAAAGTGAAGTGGACATTATTGGACCTGTGCATACAAGAGACTAGTGGCTGGTGCTTCAATTCAACCGACTTTATAAACCAAACTGACTTTATAAACATTTTCTAACAAGCAGTGGGTTCTTTAGATCGGTAGGGCTGAAAGATTCCGTAGTCTCATAGGAACGGTACAACGGTATGTTAAAATGTTGGTATCATAAGTGCCATGACGTTTTGGTACCGTGATATTACCATGCTACACTTGTACCTGTTGTTGAGCAGTATGTTGGAGCACTTGATGTCTCTGTGCAGGAAGTTCTTCTTGTGGCAGTAGTCCAGCCCCTCCATCAGCTGTCTCATGAAGCTCCTCACATGTTCCTGGGAGAACTGACACAGCCCCGACTCCAGCAGACCCATCAGGTCATGATCCATGTACTCAAACACCAGGTAGAAGGCACCTGACGGGACAGGCAGGGGTGAGGAGGATCCGCATACACACGCATACAGGCACAGACATACACCAAGCAAAAAAAAACACACACACACACCTTTGTCCTTCTTGAAGTCCAGTGCGTCCTGTTTGTCTGTGACGATCTCCTTCATGTTGACCACGCTGCGGTGGTTGAGCTGGCGGAGGATCTTGATCTCTCGGATGGCCGTGATGGGGAAGCCCTCCTTCTCATTGTCCAGACGCACCTTCTTCAGAGCCACCAGCTCACCTAGAGGGCAGGTAGAACAACATGAACATTACGTTACTGTCCAATGTAGGAGGGTGGATGAAAATGTCAGTTTTATGGTAGCAACTCTGTCGATTGTCCTGATCAGAAGATGAATAAACGAGCTAAATAAAAAACACATTTGTCCGATGTACACGGACGCCCAACGGGAATGTGTCTTCTGCTTAATTTCAAATTCCTCTGAAAGACACGCATAGAGAGGCTGGAGCAAAGGGGACATGGGGAGGCGAGATCAGTCACAACACCCCGTGGCATACACACATACTGCAGGCGTGGGGATCCTTTGAGCCTCTCTCAAGAACAACGAAAACACAGGTATGCCAGTGAAAGGGCGACACACGGGGCTCTCACCGGTGTCTTTGTCCTTGGCCTTGTACACCTGGCCGTAGGTGCCCTCCCCGATAATGCCGATGATGTCAAACTTGTCCACGCAGCGTTTGCCCCAGTCGCTCTGTGTCTGTTTGCGTTCGCCATAGCGTGGACAGCAAAACCTAGACAGGAGAGTCGAGGAGACTTGCTATTAGGAAACGTTTTACCTCACGGAATAAGCCCTTGATGATAACTTTGTACTATCTTATGCTTATTTTTTTCCCCTTTCTATTGAAAGGAAATAGGCTGCGGTGGGAGAGGAGGGCTGTGGAAAAGAGGAGTGTAGAGAGGTGGTTTGGGGTGATTGATGAGGAGGAGAAGGGTAGGTTAGGTTGAGCAGATAGGAACTCACTTTGGTCTCTTCTTGAGAGCGGACTGGGGCGGAGGTGGAGCTCTGTAGATGGGGGACTGAGGGGGAGAGGGGTCTCCTCCGGCCAGCGTGGGGGGCAGCGGGAGATCAATCAGAGACGGCCGATTCCGCACCTCTTTCTCCTTCCTGGAAGACCTCTGAGGAGGAGTGGACTTCTTCGGACTGATGGAGGGAGAGAGAGAAAAAGAGAGCGCGAGAGATTGAAGGTAGAGAAGGAAGGAGAGAAAAATAACATTTCATTTCATGAGTTTGTATTTTCTTTTCCTTATATGTCTGTGGCACAAATGTATCCCCAACTACCATGACAAAGGGATGTGGGGCCCATGAACTACAGTTTCACCTCAGCAGCCATTTTGGCCAGCGCAGTCCACTGTAGAGGAAGCACTGAATTTGAAAAGGCTGCAAGGAGTTAGTAATAATTTTGAAGTCCCACGTAGGCCTGTTTTGACTACTTGACATAGTCACGGTCTGATGGCAGCTAAACCATCGCCTACAGAGCATTCAGGTAATCTGTTCAGAATTCCAGTACTGTACTGCAGGCAGGTGTGTGTTTCAGAGAGACTGACTGTTGGGGGAAACCTGAGCCTACAGTAAAGGCCTAATGACTGTTCTGTTGATGACTACACGTTTGCCAAGCAACAGGACTGGGGAGAGGATAGTTGTGTTTGTGTGTGTGTGTGTGTGTGTATGCACGTTTCATGGCTTACCTGTCCTGGCAGTCTCCCACTAGCATGGGTGGTAAAGGCAGGGGGGGCAGAGTGGAGGTCTTGTGGATGGGTGTCAGGCGGGCAGGGCTGCGAGTGGGCATGGGGGCAGGAGATTTGGACTGGGGGGACGACAATGAGGAGGAGGAGGAGGAGAGGGCTGTGGAGGGTGCGAGGCTGGTCTCAGTCTGGCCCTGGGGTGTAGGTGGCTGAAGTTGGGTGACAGGGGTGGAGGGCAGAGGAGGTGGAGGTAGTGGGGTCGTCTGACCGGGGGGCAGAGGGGGAGCAGGAGATGAGAAGGGTGAAGATGCAGAGCCGTGTTCTTCCCCAACAAGAGTGTCCCGGGGCTGGGGTGCACTGGGTGGAGGCTGGAGGTCCACGGCTTGGACAGTCTCTCTCTCAGGTACTCTCTCAGGCTCAGCTTTAGGGGGGCGTGAAGTGGACCCCTTGGTCTTGCGTGAGGAAGGTGGAGGGGAGGGGGGACGAGCTGCAGCCACCGCAGCCTGGCGCTCCTTCTTTCTCCGGCTAAGCTCTGCCCCCAGGCTGGAGTTGAGTGGCAGGCGGGAGGAGGGTGGGGAGCGGCTGGTGGGCCGGCTGCTGTGAGACCCACCTCCCCCGGCAGAGGACGAATGCTTCTTGTTGCGAGAGCGAGAGGAGGAGCGACGGGAAGAGGAGAAAGGAGGCGAGCGACTCCGGGAGCGAACTGAGCGCCTGGAGAGAGAGGGAAGATGTTAGGAAAACAATAATTCCTTGCTGGCTGCAAGTTCTCTCTCTCTAAGTTGGGAGTGAGCACCAAGAAAGAGGAACTCGAAGGGAGGCCATTTGACATTACTGGGGCATTGTGCACTGGTGTATTAAGGTGTTAATAAAAACAACAAATGGCACGTCATTGCAGATGATAACTACCAAACGTGTGTTATGTTTATATAATGAGATAAGACCATGCGGCAAGCTCACTCCACAGCTAGCTTGGCATTTCACCAATTGTGCTATGGAATTGGATCCTTTTCTATAACAACTGGTTTGTAAGTGGTCAACTGGCGGTCACGTATGTTGGCGAGGCAGGACCCTGATTCAAGCTCAGTTAGAGGCAAGTTCAGGGAGGTAGTGCTATTTGCTAAGATAAAATGAGTTATGTGTAAATGCGGTCAGTGTGCGGTGTCTCCTTCCATATAAGCTACACTTCCCATTCCCTTAGTCAGCATACAAACATACAATTAGGTCAGTCAGGGGAACAACCTTTGCTTTAGTCTGAACTTAAAGTAGCCAATGTGTGTACAAACGTCCTCCGGAAGTCTACTGTCTTGTGAGTTAACCTCAACATTCCTCTGGCATTAGGCCAAATTCAGACACCTCATCACCATACATACTTTTGATAACCATCAAAGTAACCCTTGTTCAAATGTGGGAGACGTAAGTATGAAAAGTACGAAGATTCTGAACATACTTAAAGGGATACTTTGGGATTTTGGCAGAGTGAGATAAACTCATCAATACCATTTTTATCTTTGTGTCCAGTATGAAGGAAGTTCGAGGTGGTTTTGCGAGACAATGCTAACTAGTTAGCAATTAATCTAGCGCTAGTTGGCAACTTCCTTCAAACTGCATGCAGACATAAAAATGGTATCCACAAGTTCATCTGACTCTTGGGAAGTAGATTTTTATTTGAGATTTTACTAGGCAAATCAGTTAAGAACAAATTCTTATTTACAATGACGGCCTCATAAAGGGCACATGGAAGAAGATGGCACTGACTAAAATAATTAAGTATCCCTTTAACTGTGGAGACAACATTCAGATTCAATCATTTGTTTGAAGGTTAGGAAAACAAATTAACTAGTAGCAAGTGAACATGTCCCTGAGCATGAAGACTTATAAAAGTCTACAAACTAAATCTAAAATGTGATTATTATAAGTTAATAACTGGGATATTGAAGTTAATTAGCTAGACTAAACAAATAGCCTACAGTTAGATACAGGCTCGACTGGCACCCGAGGGACGCAGCGGTCTAAGGTACTGCATCTCAGTGCTAGAGGCGTCACTACAGACCCTGGTTCGATTCCAGGCTGTATCACAACCGGCCGTGATTGGGAGTCCCGTAGTGCGGTGCACAATTGGCCCAGTGTCATCCGGGTTAAGGTTTGGCCAGGGTAGGCAGTCATTGTAAATAAGAATTTGTTCTTAACTGACTTGCCTAGTTAAATAAAGGTTAAATAAAATGAAATAAAAAGACTACACCAACATGATTCACCAGCAGCATCTTTCAACAGAGTCTACTGACAGCAGAGAACCTTTTAACGATCACTATGGAGGGCCTAGTTTTATCGTACAGCTATGCCCCCTCCCATCAACAGAAGCTCAAGGTCCACTCTCTGACACAACACAAAATCAAAATGGCTGAATGTCAACAGCCTAACCCAAGGCTCTCTAACCCTGTCCCTGGAGAGCTACCATCACCCCGCTGTCTGGCTAGTGTAGTCTATCCCCCAATTTATGCCCTCTCCTGCTCCAAAGACCACCACAGCTCCTCATAGGGTTTCCCTAGACTGGAGCACAGGCCTTGCCTGTGTCTGTCTGAGCCCAATGTGATGCCTCACCTGACTTCCATAGGTTTCCCTTCCCCCTCTACACCACATGGCAAGAGGCAACAACTCCCTGGCAGAAACAGCCCTGCATGTCACACAGACACATCTGAACATAGAATCAATGTCTCTTCCCTGACCATAATTTTAAATAGCCTATACAGGACACTGCAACCTGGCCTAGCCATTCCCATTCCAACACCCTGAGGCTAGGAGCACAGGAGAGGAAGCTGCAGGTACTGTCAGTTACCCCATGGCTCAACCTCAGCTGTCTAAAGCGCTGTCTCGACCACTTACGATTTTAAAAGTTGCAATATGCAGAAATCTCTCCGCCATTTCCTGTTTGCTAAAATTCTAATAGTTCTCCTAATTTCAGTTTGTGACTAAACAAGCAATGCATCATTGTACCAACTAAACTCGCTGTGAAATATTGTCTATAACCCAAAATATTGTATTTTCAGCTGTTTGAAGCCGATGTACAAAACCGAAAGTAAAAGACGCAAAAACGAAACTTAACAGGAAGCATAGAAATAGCACACATAGAACATATCTACTGCTTCTTAAACTTACTTTCAATGAGAATGGCAGATCTATAACTCACATTTCTCTGTAAATTTGGTCAGGTCGCCCCCAAAAAATACATATTGCTGCTTTATCAAACACACAGTACAAGCACCTCCTTAGCACAGACAAAAGGGGGTAGAAAAACAGTAGAAACAGTCGGAGTGGCCTGGCCCTGTTCCAGTATGACCAATGAGAACATCAACAGTAACAACAACAGTTCATTACCACGTTTGGGGCCTTACTGGGTCTCTGTAAAAAGGCACCTTGGGCATTTGTGAGAATCAATGTGTTAGCCAGCACTGGTGAATATGCCTCTGTGTGTGGAGGTGCATGCCATGCATAGTGAGTGAATAACCGACTGAGATTGGGTGGCTAGTAGTAGTCCATAGCTACATGTTAGTATTAGGCTGTATCTCAAATGACACCATATTCCCTTTGTAGTCCACTACTTTTGACCAGAGTCTCGTGGGGCCTGGTCAAAAGTAGTGCTGTATAAAGGGAATAGAGTGCGATTTGGTACGAATTACGCAACTAGCATAAATGTGAATGTGTATACGAGGCAAACTGAATGGAAGGTGCCTGGGCCAAGCTAGAATACTCACCGGGACACAGGGCTAGCGCTGGAGGACCTGCGGTTACCATAGGGACTGATGGAGCGTCTCCTTGAGTAGGGGCTGTCGTCTCGCTCATAGCTGGAAGACCTCTGCCTGCTGGCGTAGGGGCTGTCCGACCTCTGCCTGCTCCGCCTGGACATCTCCCTGTAGGGGCTGGGGCTCTGTGGGGCCAGCCTGCGTCTCTGGTGGTGGTAGCTGTCCACCTCCTGGCTGTAACTACCGACCATGGGGCTTCCATTACCCCCTCTCCTTGGGGGGCTGGGGGACTGTGTAGGGGCTGTTACCTTCCGGCGAGGGCTCCCCCTGCTCGAGGAAGGCTGCCCCTTGCCCTTAGGGCTGGACTTGTGACTCTTTGATGACTTGCGTTGGCTCCTCTCTGTCCGGACCTTCTGAGAGGCAGAGGTGCTCTGGCTGGCAGTTGCATCCCCCCGACCCTCAAGCCCTTCTCTCTTCTGTGGCTTATCCTTACGAGACTTCCCGGAGCGGCCACCCTCCTTGCTGCGAGATGAGGAGGAGGAGGATGTGGTGCTTCCCACACTGGCTGCAGTTTGGGCCTGGGAGGAAGGGGGCAACTCTCCACGCTTTGGCCCCAAGTCAGCCTCCAGCTGACCCTGACGGCGTGACCCGGAGGACAGGGATGCTACAGAGGACAGGGAGGCCACCTTCTCCTTGACTTTCCCAGAGCTCCCTCTCTCACGGTCTTTGCTGCTTTTTTTCTTGGTACTCTGACCCCCTTCCCCAGAGTCTCTAACTTTGTTGGGATCCTTCGACTTTTTGCGCGAGTGTCGGTGTTTGTGTTCCCGACCATCTCTACCAACAGCCCCGCCCCCATCCCCTTTACTATAATCTGGAACAGGTTCTAACCGATCCCCAGACCCTCTCTCAGCAGGCGGGTCCGAAAAAGTATCCGAATCGGAACTTATGTCGTCATATTCTACCAGCGGCTTCACGGCGCTAACGGAAGGAGGCGCTGTGGAGGCGAGCGCAGAAAAACCAGGGCCCTGAGCCACCTCGGACTCACGTCCATGTTTGGCTGATTTATGCCGTTTGCGCTTGGAAGAAGCTGGCACTGACGACTTTGACTGGAGGTTACCGTCCTTGCTCGTCATGTTGCCCGCAGAGGTATGAGGCAGGACCAGGGGCTGGTGTAGCCCACTGTTGCCGCTCGTTGTTTGGGGTGGCAGGGCAACGCTACTGTTGGATTCCGGCTTCCTCTTGGTCCCATGGTGTCTATCCGACCCAGGCATTCCTCACGTCAGCGGCGGAACCTCTCCCGAGCGTGGGCCTCTGTAGCCGAGATAATACATTAACGGGAGAGTAGTACTCCGAAATCCGGTAAAAATAGATCCAGTGTTCTAAGCAAGCCGACAAATAGAAAATAGTCTGCCCAGGTTTAGTCCTCACGCATTATCCAAGTCGTTCGGCAGCATGGTTTGTCAAATCAGAAAAATAAAGGTTGCTAGTGCCAAAAACCGCCACTAAAATGAAGGCCTGTGCATTTAGCTAGTTAGAGAAACTGGCTGAAAGGCCCAAACAATAAATCGGAGCATTGTGCGCTCTTCTCCGTTTCTATTTGGCTAGCTAGCTCTGTGTAGCTAGCATGCTGTTAGGTAAAAAACGAAAGAAAAAAATAAGTCCCTTTTCTTTTAGATTCCCTTGTCCGGTGCCAAGCTTAGTTTAGGTGTTATTGTTCCTTAGATTTACGGTTTTGGAGTTCAATAAACAAACAGTTAGCCGTCATTAACAGCCGATGTTGTTTCTCGAACAAAATGAAAACTTGACCCGGTTGGTACTGTTTACATGGTCCCTTTTAATATAATTTTATCTCTTGTTAATTTGATATTGATCAGAAATTATAGTATTTTCATGTGCAGTAATTGTTCCAGTTTATTTTTAATGGCTCTGGGAATCAACCAGGCCTATCTTTAGGGCGATGATAGTGGATTTAATAACATCCACAGCCCTGTCAAGAGACGACAACCGCCATTGTGGCTCCTGTTATAAATTCTGCAACTGCGCTCTTATCGTTATCGCCCTATGACTAGTACCGGAAGTCTCGACGGCTGTCATTCTTCATGGTAGCTCAGCAACAGCCTATCCCAAAGCGTTATCCAGGGAGCTGCACCGCCAACCGCCCTTGGTGAGACGTAATTTTTCACCTGTAGAGGGCCTATTAAATATAACTTTCTTTCCATGAAAGTCAACATTATTGTTTTCCAACTAAATTAGCTAGCTTGTAAATAATTTAAACAACTTCAGAAGTTTTATAACAAAATACGGAACACAAAAACGATACGGGTAGAATAATGTGTCAAAATTGTATTAAGAAATTAAACAGAAAGTGGCCATATCCCTGTGCAGCCGTCCAACAGCTAGCTATGATGTGTAAATACAGATTACTGAGACCCCGTTGTCGCAAAACATAGCAAACTGACACTAACCGATTTAAAACAAATGTATTTTTTTTATCACTCAGTGGTGTCACCTAAAAAAAACACAACACTCAGTGGTGTCACCCCAACAACCACAGAAATGGTAACCAGAGACAACTCTTGCTTCCATGAGGTATCAGCACATTCAATAATTATTTAATTTTGCTCCATAATAAATCAGTGCAGTGCTCAACATTAGACAGTTTCTAGTAGTAACGCCAATGTTAAATAAATACTAACTTATTTATTTCAACACTAATGGTATCGTAGACCGGTCTCCACCATCAGAGACTTGTGTTATGAAAAAGTATCCATAATTGTATGTTGAAACATATCTAAAATTATCTAACCAATACCTCCATTTCCAACCTGGACTCAAGGGTAGACGTAACATAGTTAAAGTCCGGGACACTCAACTTAGTATGATATGTTACATTTAGTATGGTATGTATTAATTTGCGGATGTCCATCATCCATTTCTATGATATGTTACGAATTTGCAATACGTATGATATGTTACTATTTCCAATTTGTTGTGGCTAACGTTAGCTACTTGGCTAATGTTATCTAGGTGGCTACGTTAGCTAGGCTAGGGGTTAACATTAAGGTTATGATTTAGGTTAAAGGTTTAGGGGAAGGGTTAGCTAACATGGTAAGTAGTTTCAGAGTAGTAAAAAAATATGTATCCGTTATTTAACTAGACAAGTCAGTTAAGAACAAATTCTTATCTACAATGACAGCCTGGGAACAGTGGGTTAACTGCCTTGTTCAGGAGCAGAATAACATATTTTTACCTTGTCAGCTCAGGGATTTGATATAGCAACCTTTCGGTTACTGGCCCAACGCTCTAACCACTAGCCTACCTGCCATCCCAAAAGTATATGCAAGGTTGCTAATTAGCTAAAATGCTAAAGTTGTGCGTAATGAGATTTGAACACACAACCTTTGGGTTTTAGACCTTTGCATTGGCTAACATGCTAAGTAGTTGCAAAGTAGCAAGTAGTTATAAAGTTGTCTGTGATGAGATTTGAACACACAACCTTTGGGTTGCTAGATGTTCTTGCCATATCCACCCCGACCGACCGACCGACCAACCAACCACCCACTCTCCTTTTGTTTTAACCTTCTGTAACCATACCAAACGGATTTTAGTTTACTATATTACGCCTAGTCTATGAGACCAGCCTGCCATTTATCGACCAACTACGCTTGTCCATTGCTGTGTTCAAAACCACTTGGAACTCGAAACATATGAAGACAAATCATGACGTTTGTTTTCTTCAGGTTGGAAAGTCAGAGCTCTAGAAAGAGGCCTGAATTCCCGATTTGGATGATTGATCAAATCGATTTTTCCCAGTCAGACCTAGCTTTTTTTTCGGATTTCCCAGTTGTTTTGAACGCACTTAGTCGGAAGTCTGAGATTTTCGAGTTCCCAGTTGGTTTGAACGCGGCACATGTCCCGGATATATGACGTTAGCAGCTGGACGTATGTGCATGCGACGTTGGACATTTTTGCCAAAGTGTATTTCCTCCGTTACAAAGACATTATGTGTAATCATGTTTTCATTATACTGTGTGAGTTGACAATTGGAATCCAGAAAGAACTGCAACTTGATTTAAAGTGCAATGGCTCAGCATGGATTTCTACTCCCTGTTTATATGCACCTTTTCCCGCTACAATGACATCGGATGACAAGTCACATATATGTGTCTTGATTGGTTTCTTGCAGCTGGAAGTAGTCCAAAGCGGAAGGGCTCTTTCCCCAAACAGCAACAACAAAGTTACAATGTATCAATTCGTTCAACAGATTGGCAGTTTCAGAATGTTGTCCATTGTTTTGTCAGGGGCTATTGAAGTTATATATATATATATATATATATATATATATACACACGTTTTATAATGGGAAGTAATGGACACCACAGTGCATTATTTTTGAATAAAGATATGCCTACATTATTATGACCATTTATGTATATACACACAGGTCTATGCAAAAGGCGATGATATTATGTATGTAATCTTTATTTATGCAACATCATTATGCCCTTTATCCTGCATGAAAGACAACACACAAAAAAAACTGTACAAAACAAATCGCAGGTAGGTTACGCTCCTGTCCGAAACTAGGCCTCACATGGCTCCAATGACAACTGGACAGCACAATAGCATATGCAGTAGGACTACCAATAAACTGCTATTGCATAGTGTCCTCCTTTATATCACAGTTATTTAAGGTTAATGTTTTGATATCCCATAGCCCAATGATATAGGCAGGGCCTAGGCTAAAGGGAGAAATTGGCTAGGCCTAATTCTATAGAATTCTAAATAATGGCAGAATATTGCCCAGATGAAAAATGCATGTAGGCTATACTTCGTCCAGGGTTATTATCAAATGTCATTATTTGTGTCCATGATAAAGAAGGCTAATGCTAAAAGAAGTGTTCACAGATAAAGGGGGAACGGTGGAGGGGAGGGCGAACTAGTGAGCGGAGATATAAGAGTTCGGGTTGTTGGCTGGGGCAGTTGTCGAGAGGTAGGCTATTGCAATTGTGTTACAAACCGAAAAAACGATGAAATCCACCGTCGCAGCTGCCGAAACAACGGTAGCATGGTAGCTTTGGACTGGGGTTTCCAAGACGAGCGCCGATATCTACACGTTACTGTAATTTTAACACCGAATTACTTATCCCCCTGATCGAGTCGGGTAAACCACCGTCCGAGATGGGGAAGGAGGTTAATGGTGTTTCGCGGAGCCGGTTTGAGGTGAGTTTATAATATATGCGATTGATAGATGACAATTATTTTTGATTGGTGTTATGGTGTTTGTTAAACTGCGTCCATGGTTGCGCACCGATGCAGCTTCCGCAGTCAATGTTTGGATTAGGGCAAACATGTTGTTTTCAAGTAACGACAACATCTTGATTTCTTCAACAGCCTACCAGAATGTACAATTATTAAATTGGATTATAGTTTAACAATTTGTTTTATAAAGCATTCATAGGTTAAGGCTGATTTTAACATTGTGGAGCCTATCCGAGCTTTCTCTTTGTGCCGTCAAAACAAAGACAATGGCACAAACACAGACTTTTAGGCTTCACACTGATACGACATTTCCCATCGTTTTTATAAACATAAAATGTGATATAATATTCGGGCCTACTTCATCCTACTGTGTGACTGAGTTATTTCACAGAGTTGGCGAATTGGAATGTTGTCTTTGATCTGCTATGGTTCTGTTGTGTGTAGACTCATGGCCGCTGCTGGTTGATTCTAATACAGATGGGCCATTCGCTCGGCCACGACTCGGCTAGTCCACCACCACACTCTGAATATCAACAGCAAATACAACAATATATATCTGTTTTTCAAATCATACAGGCTACAATTTCCCTATAGATGTTTACGTTGACAGAAGTCCCATGTTGTTTTTTATGCAAGCGATCGTTATTCAACGTTGTGGCAAAGTTTGTCCCTTTATACGCAGCGATAAAGAATGCACCAAATGTGAAATATTGCTTTGGATAAATACAGTCTCACTAACAAATGCCACTCGTGTGTGTGTTCACACCGTGACATTGGCCTGTCTACCATGAGCACTCTGTGTTGTTTAATCCTCATCTAGGCGGCGTAGGATTTGTGGTTTTATTTATTTTTAAAGTGCAACAGCTGACGACTCAGAAGATTCAGGCCGTACCGTCTGGCCTGACAAGCTGACATCTGCGGCAGATACGTGATCTGTAGTTTATTAGCCAATAACAATGGACTTTAACGGTTTGCAGAGTAGAATTGAAATTGTGTTGCATTTATAGGCAGGCCTATTCTTAGTCACACCCCTGTTTGTTTTTAATGGATCGACATATTGCATATTGTCAAGAGGCCTAGTGTTTGTACATTGAAACGCTACAGTTAGAGATAAACAATTGTGTGTTGTGCGTATTTAGTTTCCAAAGGGATGAGGTGTGTTGTCTTCAGAAATTCTTAGTGTGAATTAGTCAGTGAGCTCAGTTCATCTACCAGTACATGTACTGTAACCAAGGCAAGGCAACACATATCCCTTAAGTCTTGAGCATTTCCAACAGTTTTTTACAGACCAGAGACAAAAATGTTATAAGAGAATTTTAACCCATTGGCTTTGAATTGTGTCTTGTATTCTGAACATTCTATTTCAACGTTTTTTAGACCACACTGTCAGTTATTGAACTAATAGAAAGTCATTCATATCTAGATTTCATATTCAAAGGTTAGAGAACAGTGAACAATTTGTACATTTAACTTATAACTTATCATGATGGGAAAGGATCCAAGTTATTTGAAAACTTCCTAAATAGTATGAGTATGATTTAGCCTTATTTCAAACCATTTGATTTACAGTGCATTCGGAAAGTGTTCAAGACCTCTTGACTTTTTCCACATTTTGTTACGTTACAGCCTTATCCTAAAATGGATGAAATTATCTATCTATCTATCTATCTATCTATCTATCTATCTATCTATCTATCTATCTATATCAACAAACAATACCCAATAATGACAAAGTGAAAACAGGTTTTCAGAAATGTATTTATAATTTATTTATTTAATTCATTTATAAATCAGCAAAAACAGAAACCTTATTTACACACGTATTCAGGTCCTTTGCTATGTGCCTTGAAATTTAGCTCAGGAGCATCCTGTTTCCATTGATCATCCTTGATGTTTCTACAACTTGATTGGAGTCCACCTGTGGTAAATGAACATGATTTGGAAAGGCACACACCTGTCTATATAAGATATGCACTGTCAACTATGGGTGTCAGAGCAAAAACCAAGCCATGAGATAGAAGGAATTGTTCGTGGAGCGCCGAGGCAGGATTGTGTCGAGGCACAGATCTGGGGAAGGGTACCAAAACTTTTCTGGAGCATTGAAGGTCTCCAAGAACACGGTGGCCTCCATTCTTAAATGAAAGAAGTTTGGAACCACCAAGACTCTTCCTAGAGCTGGCCTCCAGGCCAAACTGAGCAATCCGGGGAGAAGGACATTGGTCAGGGAGGTGACCAAGAACACGATGGTCACTCTGACAGAGCTCCAGAGTTTGTCTGTGGAGATGGGAGAACCTTCCAGAAAGACAACCATCTCTGCAGCAATCCACCAATCAGGCCTTTATGGAAGCCACTCCTCATTAAAAGGCACATCCCTCTCTTGGAGTTTACCAAAAGGTATCTAAAGGACTTTCAGACCATGAGAAACAAGATTATCTGGTCTGATGAAACCAAGATTGAACTCTTTGGACTGAATGCCAAGTGTCATTTCTAGAGCAAACCTGGCACCATCCCTATGGTGAAGCAAGGTGGTGCCAGCATCATACTGTGGGGATGTTTTTCAGAGGCAGGGACTGAGACTAGTCAGGATTGAGGGAAAGATGAACTGCGCAAAGTACAGAGATCCTTGATGAAAACCTGCTCCAGAGCGCTCAGGACCTCAGACTGGGGTGAAGGTTCACCTTCCAACAGGACAACAACCTTATGTACACAGCCAACACAACGCAGGAGTGGCTTCGGGACAAGAATCTGAATGTTCTTGAGTTGCCCAGTCAGAGCCCACACTTTAACCCGATCGAACATCTCTGGAGAGACCTGAAAATAGCTGTGCAGCAACACTCCCCATCCAACTTGACAGAGCTTGAGAGGATCTGCAGAGAAGAATGGGAGAAACTCCCCAAATACAGGTGTGCCAAGCTTGTCACGTCATACCCAAGAAGACTCAAGGCTGTAATCACTGCCAAAGGTGCTTCAACAAAGTACTGAGTAAAGGATCTGAAAACGTTTTGCTTTGTCATGGGGTATTGTGTGGAGATTGAGGGGGGGAAACAATTTAATCCATTTTTTTTAGAATAAGGCTGTAATGTAACAAGATGTGGAGAAAGTCAAGGGGTCTGAATGCTTTCCGAATGCACTGTACAATAGGATATATCACATGGAAGAGTATTTACCATTTTAAGAAAAAGTACTTTGTAAAAATGTGTGACAACATACTCAAACCATAAGGGCAGTTCCATGGTAACGGAATTGCGTTGATTTTTCGCTTAAAATGTATGCCCAACAAAAAACATTGATTTCAAAGTTTAAGAAGCCTATGCACAAGGAATAGTTTTGAGAGCAATTTACACGGAACCTTTTACAATAACACATTTACTGGAAGAACTGTGCAGATGCAAAGTTTGATAACAGAATTTCAATAAAATCTCCCTGTGTCAACGTTTTCCAGAAACTCGAAACATCTGCTCCGAATTAAGATTCAACAATGTCTGCAGACAGACTGCGATGTCAGCTATGACCTGAGACATTGACTTTGAAACATCTCTTTTGATAATTAAACTACAGCAAGTGAAGTGGATTTACACCCGGTAACGGAATTGCGGTAACAGAATTTCGTCATGGGTCCCTGATCTGTACTACACAGAAAAGCATAATTATGGATATTCATATCATTCTCTTCATAGTGTTGTATCCTAAAATAGGTACACAAAAAGGTATAAATATGTAATGTCCTCCTCTGCATATTTGGGTATTATTCTACACACTGGCTATTATTTTAATGAGCTCTTCCCACAGACAAGACCAAATATGGTTGGACTGGACCAAATCAAAACCAATCATAGACCTCTGTTTCACAAGCTTGGACATTCAAAGTACAGTACAGCACAATAGAGCTCAGTGAAGGACAGAACAGTAGAGTTCGGTAGATTATAGTTTACCATTGTAGCCAATTCAATTTCAGAAAATCACTTAATAATGAATTAACAAAATGGATATCTGTAAAAACAGTAACTTATTGATAAGTCTACCTTTACTTGTTACTTATAGATATGTGGGTTTTTGGTAAAGGAATTTCAAGGCACAGGGCAATGTTTCTTAAACTTACACAAGGCAAAAAAGTTATACAAAACATGTTTATTAGTTGGCAGGGGTCTTTATTTCCTTAAGCATTGTTGTGTTTTTATGTATGTCTATTACCTTTTTTTTTAAAGACTTTTTCTGGTAGATGTTTTCTAAGACCCCTTTTCCATCTGTTTGGCCCAAAATCAAAGCCTTTACTCACTCTGAAATGTTTAGGATGGATTTTTTAAATGTATGTATGTATGCCTTAATTTCTCAAAAATATAGTCTTCGCTTTCATTTGACACCAGATTTGATATGCTCATACCACAAAGGAAAAACAACATAGCCTATACGCCCCAGACCATGAGCATCTGGTTATTTTGGAAATGGCCGTGGATTATTTGACCTGTTGAGTAGTTCTCTGAAAGGCAAGCTTGTCAGAGTGAATTTGCCCCAAAAGCGAAATGCCTGTCCTTTCCTGCTCCCTCAGTGTGGAAGTAAACAGGGATCATAGGACAGGCTTAATGTACTATTGACCCAGTATGTCTCCTGAATTTGTATTAGTTAACAGACAAATCATAGATTCACATTCAAAATATACATATATTGGAGGTCAGGCTAACAGCAGACTCATGTTGACTTTGTCAGAAATTTGCTCAAGTCTCTACAATGGATTAAGTATATTCCTGTTTATGCTTGATATCTTTGTCATCACATGGAACACCAGTATGGTTCAGCAATACTGCATTTGACAGGTCATATTCTGACTACAATACTCCTCCCATGAATAATTTTTAAAATAATAAATGCCATTTAGCAGACCAAAGTTATCCAAAGTGTCTTAGCGACAGGCCAACTAAGATATTTGTTCCACTAATTGGTGTTTTTGACCAATCACATCAATCTCTTTGCGTATCTTTTTCAGAGCTGATCTGATTGGTCGAAAGACAAAAAAAATCTGATTGTAATTGGCCTATCAGAATTGGGCTGCTTGTGTAAATGCAGCCTTAGTCATACAACCAATGTTGTATGGGTGGCCCCAGGAATCAAAGACGAATGCAATTGACTTACCCATTAAGTGCTTCATACTTGGACAAATGTAAGTTTGCTCCTAAATATGGGAACTCTGCAAACTAGAGTAGGATACTATTTTCCATGACATCATCTTTCAGTGTATCGAGGGACTGAATATCTCGTGGGTCCTAATTCTGTCTGTGGGTGTGTTAAAACACCTCCTCTGTCGTCACTGTTCAGACATTTACAATGTAAACATGGGAAGCAAGAAAACAGTGAGATGATCAGACAGGAAGGAAGCAAGTGACATTTCACACCGGGTTTGATTAGGAGGCAGAAAATGTCTCCTCTCAATCTCCACCGCACTCACTGTATCACCCCCTTTCTCCCATCAAGCTTTGACGTTGAACCTATCTACTGATGGTGATCGTTTATATGCTGGAGCTTTCCTTGGGGCGGGGCCAGAGAGAATAGAGGAAGTCTAGGCCAGTCCTGCTGTGAGCGACAGAGCCAGAGGAAGTTAACACGCTCTTCTTCATCTCTTCCTCACAGATGTTCTCAAACAGCGACGAGGCCGTCATCAATAAGAAGCTGCCCAAGGAGCTGTTGCTACGGTGAGCGAGGGTTTTCCAATGACTGGGCCGTATGTGCACACAGAATATACCATGCCACATGCTCAATGCCATCAGACATCTTAACCTGCCCAAAACACAGCCATGTACACTCATCTACCTGCTCCACACAACACAGCCACTGACAATTTGGGAGGTTACATCATGACACTTAGCCATGATCCACCTTAGAAACAAAGGGTGACTATACCGGGGCTCTAGTGGTTTGGTCAACATCACCGACCAACTGCCATCTGCCGCTCTCCCTCATGCGCCCCATCCCACTTGCCCCAATTTCCCCTCCCCCAATGCTAAAACTAATTAAACACAGATGGTCTGGGCTATAAAACATTCAAATCAATTAAGCAAAACAAAAAAAGTAAAAGCCCTTGAGCAAACAGAAAATGGAGGCCATAACTCAAGCCTGGGTCTCACCAGCAGAACGGTCTGGGATAGAGGTGCTGACGGTTGGGGGTGTGCTGAAGTTGCGGGGGGGCACAGACTGAGCTCTGATTTACTAGGGATTTTGGGTTAGGGGCAGGCTTGCCGAGGCCAATTGCAACATTATACTCACCCTATATCACACTGGGCTGCAGAGTGCAATGTGTTCCATATGAATCCATCACACATACATACCTATTCTTGAAGGGCATAGATGGCAAGGCAGTATTCACACCTTGACTTCTTCCACATTTTGTGTTACAACCTGAATTTAAAAATGGTTAACATTTCAATTTTTTTGGTTCAATGGCTTACACACAATACCCAATAATGCCGAAGTGGAATTGTTTATGGAAATGTTTACAAATTTAATAAAAATTAAAAGCTGGAATGTCTTGACTCAATAAGTATTCAACCCATTTGTTATGGCAAGCCTAAATAAGTTAAGGAGTTTAAAAAAATGTCTTAATCAGTGTCGTATGTTGTATGGACTCACTCTGTGTGCAATAATAGTTTTTGAATTACTACCTCATCTCTGTACCCCACACATACAGAAAATTGTAAGGTCCCTCAGTCGAGCAGTGAATTTCAAACACAGATTCAACCATAAAGACCAGAGACGTTTTCCAATGCCTCGCAAAGAAGGCTACCTATTGGTAGATGGGCGAAGAATTTAAAAGCATACCTTGAAAATCCATTTGAAATGTCCTCTGGACTGATGAAACAAAAATAGAACTGTTTGGCTATAATGACCATCGTGATGTTTAGAGGAAAAAGGGGGAGGCTTGCAAGCTTGCAAAGAACACCATCCCAACTGTGAAGCAACATCATTTTGTGGGGGTGCTTTGCTGCAGGAGGGACTGGTGCACTTCACAAAATTGATGGCGTCATGAGGAAGGGGAATAATGTGAATATATTGAAGCAACATCAAGACATCAGTCAAAGTTAAAGCTTAGTCACAAATGTCTTCCAAATGGACAATGACCCCAAGCATACTTCCAAAGTTGTGGCAAAATGGCTTAAGGACAACAAAGTCAAGGTATTGGAGTGGCCATCACAAAGCCCAGACCTCAATCCTATAGAAAATTTGTGGGCAGAACTGAAAAGGCGTGTGTGAGCAAGGAGGCCTACAAACCTGACTCTGTTACACCAGCTCTGTCAGGAGGAATGGGTCAAAATTCACCCAACTTATTCTGGGAATGTGGGTCATAAATTGAAATGAATCATTCTTACTATTATTCTGACATTTCACATTCTTAAAATAAAGTGGTGATCCTAACTGACCTAAAAACAGGGAATTTGTACTAGGATTAAATGTCAGGAATTGTGGAAAAAAAATGTATTTGGCTAAGGTGTATGTTAACTGACAACTTCAACTGTACATGCAGTACCAGTCAAAAGTTGACACACCTACTCATTCCCGGGTTTTTCTTTAATTTTTACTATTTTCTACATTGTAGAATAATAGCGAAGACATCAAAACTATGAAATAACACATATAGAAACAAAAAAACTGTTAACGCTTGTTTATTTTGTGTTATTGGCTTGTTTATTCCATGTGTAACTGTTGTTGTCTGTTTTGCTTTATCTTGGACAGGTCGCAGTTGTAAATGAGAACTTGTTCTCAACTAGCCTACCTGGTTGAATAAAGGTGAAAAAAAAAAAGTTTAAAAACAAAACAACATTTTTGAGATTCTTTAAAGTAGCCACCCATTGCCTTGATGACAGCTTTGCACACTCTTGGCATTCTCTCAACCAGCTTCATGAGGTAGTCACCTGGAATGCATTTAAATTATCAGGTGTGCCTTGTTAATTTGTGGAATTTCTTTCCTTAATGCGTTTGAGCCAATCAGTTGTGTTGTGACAAGGTAGGGGTGCTATACAGCAGATAGCCCTATTTGGTAAAAGACTAAGTCCGCTTTATGGCAAGAACAGCTCAAATGAACAAAGAGAAACGACAGTCTTCATTACTTTTAAGATATGAAGGTCAGTCAATGTGGAACATTTCAAGAACTTTGAGAGTTTCTTCATGTGCAGTCGCCAAAAACCATCAAGCGCTATGACGAAACCGGCTCTCATTAGGACCGCCACAGGAAAGGAAGACCCAGAGTTACCTCTGCTGCAGAAGATAAGTTCATTAGAGTTACCAGCATCAGAAAATGCAGCCCAAATAAATGCTTTACAGAGTTCAAGTAACAGACACATCTCATCATCAACTGTTCAGAAGAGACGGCATGAATCAGGCTTTCATGGTTGAATTGCTGCAAAGAAATCACTACTAAAGGACACCAATATTATTATTATTATTATTAAGAGCCTTTCTTGGGCCAAGAAACACAAGCAAAGGACATTAGACCAGTGGAAATCTGTTCTTTGGTCTGAGTCCAAATTTGAGATTTTTGGTACCAACCGCTGTGTCTTTGTGAGACACCGAGTAGGAGAACGGATGATCTCTGCGTGTATGGTTCCCACCGTGATGCATGGAGGAGGAGTTGTGTGGATGCTTTGCTGGTGACACTGCCAGTGATTTATTTAGAATTCAAGGCACACTTAACCAGCATGGCTACCACAGCATTCTGCAGTGATACGCCATCCCATCTGGTTTGCGCTTAGTCCCACTATCATTTGTTTTTCAACAGGACAATGACCCACTATCTCCAGGCTGTGTAAGGGCTATTTGACCAAGAAGGAGAGTGATGTAGTGCTGCATCAGATGACCTGGTCTCCACAATCACCTGACCTCATCCCAATTGGGATGGTTTGGGATGCATTGGACCGCATAATGAAGGAAAAGCAGCCAACAAGTGCTCAGCATATGTGGGAAGTCCTTCAAGACTGTTGGAAAAGCATTCCAGGTGAAGCTGGTTGAGGGAATGCCAAGAGTGTGCAAAACTGTCATCAAGGCAAAGGGTGGCTACTTTGAAGAATCTAAAATGAAAGTGTTAGTTACTACATGATTCCATATGTTATCTTATAGTTTTGATGTCTTCACTATTGTTCTACAATGTAGAAAATAGTTCAAACAAAGAAGAAACCTTGAATGAGTAGGTGTGTCCAAACTTTTGACTGGTATTGTACACACACACACTGAGTATACCAAACATTAGGAACACCTTAATATTTAGTTGCACCCCCGTTTTCGCCCTCAGAACAGCCTCAATTCGTCGGGGCATGGACTCTACAGTTGTGGCCAAAAGTTTTGAGAATTACACAAATATAATTTTCACAAAGTCTGCTGCTTCAGTGTCTTTAGATATTTTTTGTCAGATGTTACTATGGAATACTGAAGTATAATTACAAGCATTTCATAAGTGTCAAAGGCTTTTATTGACAATTACATGAAGTTGATGCAAAGAGTCCAAATTTGCAGTGTTGACCCTTCTTTTTCAAGACCTCTGCAATCTGCCCTGGAATGCTGTCAATTAACTTCTGTGCCACATCCTGACTGATGGCATTCTTGCATAATCAATGCTTGGAGTTTGTCAGAATTTGTGGGGTTTTATTTGTCCACCCGCCTCTTGAGGATTGACCACAAGTTCTCAATGGGATTAAGGTCTGGGGAGTTTCCTCGCCATGGAACCAAAATACCAATGTTTTGTTCCCCGACCCACTTAGTTATCACTTTTGCCTTATGACAAGGTGCTCCATCATGCTGGAAAAGGCATTGTTTGTCACCAAACTGTTCCTGGATGGTTGAGAGAAGTTGCTTTCGGAGGAAGTGTTGGTACTATTCTTTATTCATGGCTGTGTTCTTAGGCAAAATTGCGAGTGAGACCAGTCCCTTGGCTGAGAAGCAACCCCACACATGAATGGTCTCAGGATGCTTTACTGTTGGCATGACACAGGACTGATGGTAGCGCTCACCTTGTCTTCTCCAGACAAGCTTGTTTCCGGATGCCCCAAACAGTCGGAAAAGGGATTAATCCGAGAAAATGACTTTAACCGTGTCCAATCCCTGTTACCTTTTGCAGAATATCAGTCTGTCCCTGATGTTTTTTGACACCAGGCCATCCTCCAAAAGTCTTTGCCTCACTGTGCGTGCAGATGCACTCACACCTGCCTGCTGCCATTCCCGAGCAAGCTCTGTACTGGTGGTGCCCCGATCCCGCAGCTGAATCAACTTTAGGAGACGGTCCTGGCGCTTGCTGGACTTTCTTGGGCGCCCTGAAGCCTTCTTCACAACAATTGAACCGCTCTCCTTGAAGTTCTTGATGATGCGATAAATGGTTGATTTAGGTGCAATCTTACTGGCAGCAATATCCTTGTCTGTGAAGCCCTTTTTGTGCAAAGCAATGATGACTGCACATGTTTCCTTGCAGGTAACCATGATCAACAGAGGAAGAACAATGATTCCAAGCACCACCCTCCTTTTGAAGCTTCCAGTCTGTTATTCGAACTCCATCAGCATGACAGAGTGATCTCCAGCCTAGTCCTCCTCAACACTCACACCTATGTTAACGAGAGAATCACTGACATGATGTCAGCTGGTCCTTTTGTGGCAGGGCTGAAATGCAGTGGAAATGTTTTTTTGGGATTCAGTTAATTTGCATGGAAAAGAGGGACTTTGCAATTAATTGCAATTCATCTGATCACTCTTCATAACATTCTGTAGTATATGCAAATTGCCATCATACAAACTGAGGCAGCAGACTTTGTGAAAATTAATATTTGTATCATTCTCAATACTTTTGGCCACAACTGTACAAGGTATCGAAAGCGTTCCACAGCGATGCTGGCCCATGTTGACTCCAGTCCACAGTTGTCAAGTTGGCTGGATGTCCTTTGGGTGGTGGACCATTGTTGATACACACAGGAAACTGTTGAGCGTGAAAAACCCAGCATCGTTTACAGTTCTCGACACAAACCGGTGCTCCTGGCACCTACTGCCGTACTCTGTTCAAAGGCACCTACCTTTTTTGTCTTGCCCATACACCCTCTGAATGGCACACATTCTCAGTTGTCTCAAATCCTTCTTTAACCTGTCTCCTCCCCTTCATCTACACTGATTTGAAGTGGCTTTAACGAGTGACAAATGAGGGATCATAGCTTTCACCTGGATTCACATGGTTAGTCTGTCATGGAAAGAGGTGTTTTTAACATTTTGTGTGTGTTAATGCCCCACAACACAATCTCGCTCTGCAAATGTAAACATTTATCTAGCCATCAAGCACAATAACCATAGTAAAGTTAACATAAAGTCACCCATACAATAACACAATCATAAGTGTCATGCTCATCAAACAAAGTGGCATACATAGCAGAGTTCTATATGTAATTATAGGGTAGAACAGGGATTCTGGGTAGAGCCTTGTATACATAGAGGGCTCTGGTTCTGGGTACCAGGGGTTCTGAACCATCCCTGTCTGTGTTCCAGAATCTTCTCCTTTCTGGATGTGGTGACACTCTGTCGCTGTGCCCAGGTCTCACGGGTGAGTTTGTTTCTGAAGTGTGTATTTGGTTCAGTGTAAGTGTGTGTGTGTAATTGTGTGTTGGACAGAATAGTGAAACCAGTGAAGTTGACCTTGTGCCCCTCTCTCCCTCAGTCGTGGAATGTGCTCGCCCTGGACGGCAGTAATTGGCAGAGAATTGACCTTTTCGACTTTCAGAGAGATATTGAGGTCAGGAAGTCTCGCATAAACCTTCTTTTTCCTCACCTCTTCTCTCTCCTATCATCTCCATCTCATCCTCACCTGCCATTGATTTTTTTTTTTATCTGTCTGTCTTGCCATCTTTTATGGAAACAAAGTGGATATTCATGGCTTTGACCTTTATAAACACAAACAACTTTGACATTAAACCCACATACCGTGATTATCTAAGATTGAATTCAGGACCTTAGCAGTTGGTTGTCTACCAAAGGAAAGTTTTAATGGACTACTATTGATGTTGTGCGTTCACCACAATCAATGCCATGCACTGTATGTCAGTCTATTGACCATGTCACTGTATAGATGACAACAGATGACCATTTAAAGGCATTTGAAATGTATGACTGATGTATTCACACGTGACAAGGTTAGTACATTGCCATAATCAACGATGAACGACCTGAATGCTAGGTCAAGTATAATCATGTTTGCCAGACTTGAGTGCCATATGAAGACAGACACTCAACAGGCTCTGTGAAATGGGTTCAAGTCAAGCAGTCAGTGTTTACAAAGATGGTTAAGTTTAGCCTAAACAGGCAAACTCCCACCCTATGCTCCTGCTACATGTGTTTTTGCATGCATGTGAAAGTGAAGATGATCTGGGGATGTGAATCTGGTTTGTGAGAGGTGTTTGTTTGTGTCCGTGTGTTGCAGGGGCGAGTGGTGGAGAACATTTCGAAACGATGTGGGGGATTCCTGAGGAAGTTGAGTCTGAGGGGCTGTCTGGGGGTGGGGGACAGCGCTCTGAGGTGAGGACTGACTGGGAATCTAGCCTAGACTAGGAACTCTTGGCACTGAGGAGGGTGAGGGGAGGAGATTGATTGTGGGAGCTGGAGGGCAAGTACACACACTCCAGTGCAAATATGTCTGTTGCTGTTTGTTTTTCAACAGAACCTTCTCCCAGAACTGCAGGAATATTGAGCTGCTTAGTTTGAATGGCTGCACCAAGATTACTGACAGGTATTTGCAGACATTTATGCCTTGTTATGTTTGTCTAGTTTAATTATGTTTCACTAATGTACTAAAGTGTTACATTATTATACATGTAAGCCTCTTGTCTCTTTCTCTCCCATGCAGCACATGTAATAGCCTCAGTAAGTTCTGTCCCAAGCTCAAGCATTTGGACCTCGCGTCCTGTACCTCAATCACCAACCTGTCACTCAAAGCACTTAGGTGAGGGGTCTCTCTTTCTCCCTCTCTCGTGCACACACACTCATACTGTCAGCATTCCTGGAAAAACCTTGTCACTCACCTTTTGGTGATTGGATTGTAGTCATCCCTCTTCATGCTCCGTGACAGTTTGTTGACTCTAGGACTAATATAAGCCATTCAAAATATCCTGGGACTTTTTTGAGATACAAGGTTTTTCCAGGACTCCGACAATGCTCACTCTCTCACACACACACACACCGGGGAGTCTCCTCAGCAGGAGCAGATGGTTGCATCTGTTGTGCAGGCGTAGGGTGAACAGGTAATTCCGCTATTCAGGGGATGTGCATAAATTTGGGGGCACATTTGTTGTTGTTTTGCCGTCTTTTTATCTAATATCTGTGCCGGGGTCTGACCCATTTTCTTCCCCTGCAGCGAGGGCTGTCCTCTTTTAGAGCAGCTCAACATCTCGTGGTGTGACCAGGTGACTAAGGATGGCATCCAGGCTTTGGTACGATGCTGTCCCGGACTCAAAGGCCTTTTCCTCAAGGGCTGCACACAGGTAGGGCCAGGGCAAAGGGCAACAAACGGGTCCGCTAGAGATGGAACCATTAAAAAGCACAAGGTCTCTACCTCGGCCTAAGAAAGGTGCATTAACAGAAGAAGAGACTGGATGTGTGAGAGGTATTCAGACACCCTTGGGAGGTGAAAGGAACAAACGGATCGCGTATGATTAGTATTGTAGCCAGGAGGATGAAGCGTTAAGATATAGGTAAACTGAATGGCTGACTGAGGGGAGAGGGGCTTAGCTAGTCTAGATATGAGACCAGGGCTAATGTTTGTATTGCACGCAGTGTTATGGGGATGGTAGATCCAAACAGCAGGTAGGGCATTTAGTTGCAGGAGGGGGTTAGCTAGCTACCTCATTGGTGGGGTTACCTTGGTGCACTGCTAATGGGATTTCAAATGACTCTCTCTCTGTCTCTCTGGCTCTCTCTCTCTCTCTCTCTGCCTCTTTCTGCTTCTTTCCGTCTCCACATATTAACTAGTTGGAGGATGAAGCACTGAAGCACATTGGTGCACACTGTCCAGAGCTGGTCACTCTCAACTTACAGACATGTTCGGTAAGCAAGCAACTCTTTCAGTGTTTAGGTCACATAACAGCAAAAACTTGCTTGATATTTCAGCACCCATCATGTTTGGGGCTGAATGCTTTGTTGTGGTGGGTTGGGAGCTAGTAACTCCTGAATAGGCTTGTCATTGAGAAATGATGAATCTCTAATAGCTGTTGTGGCCATCCATATGGAAGGTAAATGAGTCATGTCCTGCCTCTGCTGTTTTTTTGTGGACTTTTTTGTGTACAAGGCTGCTCAGTCAGTCTGCATCCTGCCCTGCAGTAGAGGGACTGATGTGGACTGAGGCCTGCCCTGCCATCTAACCTACATAACGAATAGCGTGTGAAATCCACCCAGACAACACATTTGTTTCTCTGGCATCCTCTTTATCGGTGTCTCCAAATTCCCTTCCTGTTATGTCTACACCCCAAATGCCCCTCCCTCCCTCCCTCCCTCCCTCCCTCCCTCCCTCCCTCCCTCCCTCCCTCCCTCCCTCCCTCCCTCCCTCCCTCCCTCCCTCCCTCCCTCCCTCCCTCCCTCCCTCCCTCCCTCCCTCCCTCCCTCCCTCCCTCCCTCCCTCCCTCCCTCCCTCCCTCCCTCATTCCTTGTCTCCTTCTCAATGTCTCCCATCTTTCAACAGCTCCCTCTTCTTTTGCCAGACTCACCTCGTTTTTGTCCTCTCTCTCTCTCTTTTTTTACACCTGTGCTTTCTCTGTGTTGTTCCCCCTCGCAACTTTCTGCAATCTTGTAAGATCAGAACTATAGAGGGAAAAGAGATGAAAATATATCACAAAACAAGATATGATTCTCATTCACCGTTCTGAGGTGGATATTCATATCCTACGGCACCAGTTATGGTAATATTATGTTAATTTTGATAATGGTGTTATATCTGTTTGATGCTGTGGAAGTTCTGTTAGTGACCCGTGCCTGTTTCCCTCTGAGCAGCAGATCACAGACGAAGGTCTCATTACTATATGCCGGGGCTGTCACCATCTGCAGTCGCTGTGTGTCTCAGGTTGTGCCAACATCACAGACGCCATCCTCCACGCCTTGGGACTGAACTGCCCGCGCCTCAGGTTGGTACTCCCTCTGCTCCTATTCTACCTCCTCACCCTGAACTTTGCTCCAACCCCTCCACACTGGTCTAAGGTGTGTGTGTCCCCCCACCAAGCCCACCTCATCCAACCCACATCCACGCTACCCCCACCCATCCCTGCTTCTATCCATTGTTCACTCCAAATACCACCAGAAACCCCATACAACCCTTCATACATTAACGACTCAAATACACCCGCTCTCCTTTCTGGTTAGTGCCCAAGTTAACCCATCTTGTATTTCCTCAGACACGTCAATACATAGCAGTTCCCCCGACAATAACAGTATGTCCTTTCTCCTTTCAGAATATTAGAGGTGGCTCGCTGCTCTCAGCTCACAGATGTGGGCTTCACTACACTGGCAAGGGTGAGTGTGGAAACTGATTCAGGTCACACACACCTCTGACATACACTACCGTTAAAATGTTTGGGGTCACCTAGACATTTCCTTGTTTTTAAAAGAAAATCATTCTTTTTTTTGTCCATTTAAAATAACATCAAATTGATCAGAAATACAGTGTAGACATTGTTAATGTTGTAAATGACTATTTTAGCTGGAAACAGCTGATTTCTTATGGAATATCTACATAGGTGTACAGCGGCCCATTATCAGCAACCATCACTCCTGTGTTCCAATGGCACGTTGTGTTAGCTAATCCAAGTTTATAATTTTAAAAGGTTAATTGATCATTAGAAAACCCTTTTGCAATCATGTTAGCACAGCTCAAAACTGTTCTGATTGAAGAAGCAATAAAACTGGCCTTCTTTAGACGAGTTGAGTATCTGGAGCATCAGCATTTGTGGGTTCGATTACAGGCTCAAAATGGCCAGAAACAAAGAACTTTCTTCTGAAACTCGTCAGTAAATTCTTGTTTTGAGAAATGAAGGCTATTCCATGTGAGAAATTGCCAAGAAACTGAAGATCTCGTACAACGCTGTGTACTTCTCCCTTCACAGAACAGAGCAAACTGTCTCTAAGCAGAATAGAAAGAGTGGGAGGCCCCAGTGCACAACTGAGCAAGAGGACAAGTACATTAGTGTCTAGTTTGAGAAACCTCAAGTCCTCAACTTGCAGCTTCATTAAATAGTACCCGCAAATCACCAGTCTCAACGTCAACAGTGAAGAGGCAACTCCGGGTTGCTGGTCTTGTGTCTGTGTTCTTTTGCCCATCTTAATCTTTTCTCTTTATAGGCCAGTCTGAGATATGGCTTTTTCTTTGTAACGCTACCTAGAAGGCCAGCAAACTTTTAAACAGTAGTGTATATGTGTTGTCTTCGTGTTAATTTTTATTTTTTTTATGGCAGAATTGTCATGAGCTGGAAAAGATGGACCTGGAAGAGTGTGTGCAGGTGAGCTAGCCTGCGCAACACGCACGTTCCCACACACACTAACATACACTGTAGCACCATCCACCAGAAGGATACGTTTGTTTATGTCTCTCCCCAGATCACGGACGGCACACTTATCCAGTTGTCCATCCACTGCCCTCGTCTGCAAGTTCTGGTGAGCACTAGCTAATGGCTTCTATCCTAGGAGCTTGTCTCAAACATGCTTTGTTCAATCTAAGGAACCTCTTGAAATTCTACGAAATACATTTCAGAAGAACTTGTTTCTTAGATAATCCACAGTCTCATGGTGTTAATAACAAAAGACACCCAGTGTGTCGGGTGGCAGTAGTATTGCTGTTCTAAACTGTTCCCTTGTTGTTGTTGTGATCTCTCTCTCAGAGCCTGTCTCACTGTGAGCTGATTACTGATGATGGCATCAGACATCTGGGCAGCGGGCCCTGTGCCCACGACCGGCTGGAGGTGATAGAGCTGGACAACTGCCCCCTGATCACGGACGCCTCGCTGGAGCACCTGAAGACCTGCCACAGCCTGGACCGCATCGAGCTCTACGACTGCCAGCAGATCACCCGCGCAGGCATTAAGAGACTAAGGGTAGACACTGGTGCTACAGCGTACATTGCTGCTTATGCGTTGTGCACAGACACCCAGACTCGCATAGATTACAGTAGAGGAATTAACATTTCTTAGATGCGGTTGTATTGACCCTTACACCAACACTTGTCTTTTTATCTCTTTCTCTCCTCCTCTCCAGACCCATCTACCTAACATCAAAGTGCACGCGTATTTCGCCCCAGTCACCCCACCCCCCTCGGTCGGGGGGAGTCGCCAGAGATTCTGTCGTTGCTGTATCCTGCTATGATGTGAAGACTGCGCCCCCACCCCCCCCTCAGCCCAAAATCTGCCCTTCCACCCAACCTGGCTCGGCCTGGTCCGATCCGGGCTCCAGGTATACATGCTGGTGTGTCCCCCCTGATTGGAGCCGCAGAGAGAGGGAGAGAGCCCAACCACCACAGGGTCTGGGAAGAACCTTCCCCACGACGTTCCCAAACCCACTCACAACAGCCTTTGTCAAACACACAAATAAACACACACCCACCCACACACACATCACCACAGATGAGCGTCAGTACATTCCCTGCTGTCCCCAGGCCCATGTGCTAAAGACCACCCAGCATTACAGGGAGGATTACATAATAGAACCACTGCTGTTTACAGATTAGGCTCTCGATACACTGTATGGACTACATGAAACTAGGGCTCACTGGATACAAGGTTCCCTATGGACTAGTATGACCTTTTACTGAAGGATCAGGAAGATAGGTTTGGATCAGAAACTCACATCCAATGTGTGTCTGGGTGTTGGGAGGATAACCAGAAACATGGCTAGATCTATGAGGATATTGGTTTGGTAGGAATGCCCTCAGAATCTTTCAACGACTGACAAGCTACCTCTAGACATAACTGCTCTTTGTTAGCCTCTGGTTCCAGACTGCCCACTCCAAACATATAGCTATGCCAGTTTTTTATTTATTACAAAAGACCGGTTTCCATTGGCACTTTGAAGTCATACCAGGTTGGACTGGCCTTGGTGGGCAAACTGAAATTGCGTTTCCGCTGCCTCCAAATAGAATAAATGATGTCATGTTGCTAGGTAGTCAATATGTGACTGCAGCTGGCTTCGCTAATGTTGCTAACTGGCAAGATGTTGACGAAGTTAAAGCATTGTGAGGGTGAATTTAAATAACTAACCCATACTCCTGTCAGTGCTAGCCATACTCGGAGCCATGTATTTAGCTTGCTAACTAGCCAAACGGTTAGCGTCGCCATTCGCAATTAGCTAACCAAGCAACCGGTTTAATATGATGCAACTACGACCTGGCCAGCTACAATTCCTGCTAGCTCACTTTAGCTAGCTACAGTAGCTTGTTTTAACTCTGAAATGCTAGCTAATAATGGTAGCTATCATTTTAGGGCTGACTGTTGTCATAAAGGTTTGTGTAGTGCAAAGATATATGGATCCAGCTGTGGTGGTAATTCGTGTCATGTCTAACTACTGCATTACTCCTTGTCCATGTGCTAGCTGTCAGCTCGCACACCCAGATGAGCTAGCTAAACGTTGGCAGCACCCAGCAGTGATTTTTTTTTAAAAATATTTAAAATATTTTTTTAAACTGCGTTACCAGCCCGACCAGTTGTGAAACTGGGCTGCGCTGGCTCGAATTTGGGAATTCCATTCGAAACAGCTCTAATTTTAAGTGCTAGTGGAAAAGGGTGTCTTTCTGGTGTCTTCTACAGCCATTAAACTGCCCCCCACACACACACACACACACACACACACACACACACACACACACACACACCCTCTCTCACAAACATAGTGTAGATGCAGTAGGTGGTAGTTCTTATCTAGACTCAAAGTAGCTGCAGCTTAATGCAGGCCTGCTAGGGGATATGCTGAGTTTATGAGCAAAATGATGACAGAGTCTCTGACTCACCTAATAGTTTACTGCCACATGACTACACACCAGTTGAACATGCACACACACACACACACACAGCTCAATACCCTTTCCCCCTTCCCCTTTCTCTGTTACAATCAGAAGCTTCATTGTACAAAAAAAAGGAGAATGGTGAATATTTTTCTAAAAGGACACCAATTGAGACTTACACGTGGGGACTTGAGAAGATGCCAAATGTTGCATGTAACAATTCTAGTTTTTTAAATGTAATATATGTAAGTACTGTGGAAATCCAGCCCCGCAGCCAGCTAAACCACACCACAGACCATGGTGTGAAGGAGAGATTTAGATCAATGGGTCTCGCACTATGAACTATGTTAAGCCAAACACGTACTACACGTGTGTGTGTGTGTGTGTGTGTGTGTGTGTGTGTGTGTGTGTGTGTGTGTGTGTGTGTGTGTGTGTGTGTGTGTGTGTGTGTGTGTGTGTGTGTGTGTGTGTGTGTGTGTGTGTGTGTGTGTGTGTGTGTGAATGTTCCAGGGCTATGGGGAGTAGTTTGGACAGTGAACCATTTTGGAGACATAATAAACCAGGCCCCTGCAAGCTAGTCTTAACAACAGCAAAATATAGAATACAGACACAAACTCATAAAATAAAAAAGATTGACGTCACTGTGAGTTTGCGATGCCAGACAGACCAGGAGGACTGAAAGAAAAAGCCAACCAAAAACAAAGTATCTGTATTTTCATTTTGTTGCTTTTAGTCTTTTTTTTCCCTTGTTGATGAACATTCTTGATGAATGCGAGCTGGCGAACCACACATGGGTAGGAGGAGATGCCCAGTGTTGCTCGCGGGCACCGGGATCTGGTCCGTGACAGTGATGCCCCTTCAACTCCCATGAGGCCTTGCAGGGGAGAGGGTGCCATTGGCGTTGACCCTGCCACCAGCGCAACACCCCCTCTTTCTGCCTGGAACCAGTGACATGAGAGGAGGAGGGGCCGCTGGGATTGGATAGGAACAAGGAAGTTGTTTAGAATCTTGACCTGGAGTGAGCTGAGCACACAACACTGGCCTGCTGACAGATGTTGGAGTGCAGGGGTATGTGTCCCAAAACGCCACGACTACCACCTTATGAAAAGACTTTGACCCCTGTTCATGAGTATCAAAGCCTTTCATCTGGATCCTTCCTCCTCTCCCACACTTTAACCTTCTCTGTTTTCTGTCTCTCCTCTTCGATTCTCTCTGTTCTGTTTTTCTTTTTGTAGTTGTCTTTGTTTTAGACTTTTTCTGTTCAAGTTGGTGACTTCTACATCTCCTTCTCACCCCTCGCCACTCTCTTTTCTGTTTGGTGTGTTTCGGGTAGGGGCTGTTTTTGTTGTTGTTTTGCATTCAGTCATGAGTTCAGTGTTTTCCCAAGTTAAGTTTGAGCCCTCTTGCAGTCCTTGGTTTTTGGTCTTATGCGGTTTGTGTTCTATTACGAGTTCTTGTTACCTAATGTCCAGAGTGTAGCCTTTTTTCAGGTGGAAGGGTTGGACACAGTGCAATTTGTAAAATAAGTTAATGATGAGTCGATGAGGATGAACCGGTGTCCATTGTATGTATAATGGATGTTATACAACGTATTGAATGTGTTTCCATGAAGGTGTTGTCTGGGAACGTGGGGGGGGGGGCCTAGGTTGTGTGCTGATGTAGCAGAAACAGATTCCTCTCCTGATGTGCTTTCCCTTTACTTGTTATGCCTTGCTTTGGGGATCCCCTAACACCATGATGCAGCCCAGCCCACTGTAGAAACAAAACAGAGTTGGTACGCCCAATATAAATGTTTTAATGTTCCCTAAAAATGCATATTTCCTTCTAAGATTCAAACAAACCAACAGGCAAAACATTTAATGATGATTATTTTCTATTTTGTGATTTGTCAGCCAGGGGTAGAAGTGGGAGGGGGATAATGCAAACTGAGATGAATCTAGTCTGATCTGTTTTGTTGAATGTGGGTTTATGGGGGATTAGAGAACATCCAGGAGCCAAGATGGCAGAGATGCATAATGTACTCTCGTACTACTCACCCTCTGGCTACGTGCAACTGTGCTTCCACTGCTCTGTACGGTCTGAAGTTACTGGAAGGAAAGTCATGGTGAAGCCTGGATCCAGAACACCTGTTTGCCCTCTTCACACATAGTTGCTGAGTCACAGGCACCACTTCTACTCGCTTAGTCATACACAGACACACTGAGACACACACGGTACGCACTGACCATTTGCACTGCCATGGTCCTCTCTGAATCATAACTCAGGTGAGAGCGAAGGTATGCAGAGTAGACATGCAAGCCTACACATACACACTATTGACAGCACAGACAACAGGCAAATTCAGACTTGAGCGGTACCTTTTAGAATGTATTCAGTATACATGAGAACATGTCCATACTGGGTTCTCATGAACTACACACACTACCCTGTAGAGTGTCAAGACGAAACACATGCAAAACAATTATACTGCTTCATTCCACTTTTTTTCCCCCAGCAGTTTACATGAAAGATGACAGATTACTGAATTCTGGATCGGTCCACACAGTCCCTATGACTAGGCTGTGTGTTGGAGGGGGTAGGGGAGGATGGATGGCTGCGTGAACAAGATGGTGGATCTAAAGTGTGTCCTTGGTAGTTTGACACCCGGGGATTACTTTACTTTTTTTATTTTTTTTTATTTACTTTACACAATGACTGTAGTTCATATAAATTAATGTCCATCTTTTTTTCTTTTTTTTTTCTTTTTTTTACAATTAACTGATTATAAATAAATATGTATGTATGAATAAATATATAACTATATATTATTAAGATTTGCCTGTTTGTTTATTTCTGTAATTGCAGTATGTTGAAGAGTTCATTAATTTTGCTCTGAAATTTTTCCTGGCCTGACTAGGAAAAACTCTTGGCCCCAATTATAGGCTATATATAGGGACTAGAGTTTTTCCTGGTCAGGTAGTCTCCATTATATTGTAATAGTCCTACATGTTTTCCTGTTACTGTATGTAATGCATGTTGTCCTAACCTTAGCGCAACACTAGAGGGCAGCAATAAGCTACTTTCCCCCAAAAAAGTCTGAGAAACCCAACCCTGAGGATTGTGCAGGGTTGGAAGAAGCAGACTGGAACTACGTTACGAGTAGTTAAATGCTCTTTTACTTAATTGATCCACTTTGTAGCTAAATTTAATTCAAACATGTATGTGACCCAAGTCTTCATACTAATGGTGTGTGGGTATCTGATGTCAGTGACGAAATCTCAGAAGAATGATCCTGTTCATTCAATCTGCCCCATTGGGAGTAACCACACTTCTACCCGTCCTACAGTGCCATGACGACCAGCGACTTAGCTTGTGATGTTGTTGGGCTCATAGTGCCACATGGGGGCCATTTTGGCTCCAGTTGTCCCCCTGCTGCTCGAGATATTGTGTTCCTCCTTCCCTCTGGCATGGAGTGGCTTGTTTTTGCCTCCCATCTTGTCATTGGGGGGACCTTATTTTTAGCTGGCTTGCAGACACCTGGGGTATTAGTCTGCGAGTGCACAGGAGAGTAGGCAGATTGAAAATCGTATGAATGTTCATTGTGGGTGTATTGTTTTCTCCACACAAAGCAATTGACTAATAAGAATGGCTAAGTTTGTAGTCAAGACTCACTCGGGTAATTGGTCACACTTGTGCCATTCAGGATAATGACATTCTGCACACACTTTAGAGACTAATGTGGCATATGCTTAAATATGACCCATGTGAGCGTCGACAAACAATGCGCACACACATGGCTCCCCTAAACGCACATGCAGGAGATCAAACTGCAGCCCCAGTGTTATATCAGGAAGCGTGTTCCATTGCTCTCTGCGTCTGCACAAACCGCCATGCAGCTGGCACTTGCTGCTGACGTGCTGGAGAAAACTAGGAATAATGTATTTGAATATGATTACTGAGGCTGGGGTAACACAATAATAATGTCACTCTCCTTGGCTTCCTTTTCTCCTCTCTTGCTCTCTCTCTCCCCCTCGCTCTCTCTCCTCTCTCTCCCTCTCTCCTCCATTAAATGGCTTCTGACAGCTTAGCCCAAACTTTGATGAAGGGCTTAGGTGGAATAATGGAATGCATATAATTACAGTATTTCTATGTCTGTATGTATGCATTCCATTATTCCACCTAAGCCCTTCATCAAAGTTTGGGCTAAGTGTAGCTCTCTCTGATGTTGTGGCAGACTGCTACCAGCTCTGTGTTTGCGCGCGTGCGCACACACACACACACAGGCTCTCCATCACTCTTTCACCTATGTGAAAGTAGAAGAGTTTGTCCCTGATTGTCCCTGTCAGTGAGTCCACAGTTGAACAAATGACCAATCAATGGAAAACAACAGATGAATGTGATGGGCTCAAAGACTAAGGAAAATGTTTGTAACCACAGCCACCACCCGTAGCCCCCCTTTTAACCAATCACCCTGTCAGTATCACATGGCCCATGACGAATGGCCACTGCCTGCTGTTTAAGCATCAGAGGCACATCTGTATAGGAGATTAGGAGCTCACCTTTTATAAGGCAGATAGGGTCTGTGACTGTGCCCGCTGTGTTTTATAGGACAGGGAGAAAATGAAGGAGGGATGGGCTGTGCAACACTTACTGAATCCGCTAAATGGAAGCTGCTGTAACAAAGACAGCACGTAGGGGTTCGTTTTATAAGCACAGGTAACCTTGGAGAGGAGCATAGTGGTTAAAGAAAGGAGAGGACAGAAACCAGGAAGAGAACAGAGAAGATCATTACCTGAAGATGCTCTGGTGTTTCTCTTTCCCTCGCTCTCACTCTCTTTATTCCCTTTCTCTAACTATCCTCCCACTTCCTACCTCTCTTTTAGATACACTCATGTAGATACTTTCACACAGACAGTGGAAAATGGGCCAACCCGTCCCACAAGGGTCGTCTTTCTGGGGGAAATCACTTGAAAACTATTAATAAAAGTTGAAGCTCTCCTCGGATTAGATTCCCAGAATTTTCATCCCTCCTCTGGGTCATTGTTTTCATATCAGATCAGTGTTTTTCATATTTAGCCTAAGTATAAACAGACCGTGTTCTCAGTAGGCTACCTGGTGAGACAGCTTCATTCTCTGTATTCATTCCAAGACAAGTGCACTAGTCAACATGCAATGATTGAAACAGTTTTTGAATAATCTATTACACTTCAGGCAAGATGTCATCACATCAGTGTGGAAAACCTGGCCCCCTAACCAATCATTTGATAATAGACAGGTATGACATCTACATATACCCTGTGGTGTGTGCTCTAAGGTGTAATAAGGTACAGTCTATTATTTGGAAGTGATTCATCATGCTGATTCATGAGCTGTCCAGTGCACGCACACACACACACAGAGAGAGAGAGAGTCTGATCTGGTTTGTCTTGTGCTCGATGACACATACAGAAAGAAGGGCACATATAGTCTGGCTACCTACATTGATGACTAACACCTAGAAACAAGACATGGTGGTGACGGTGGAAACAAAAGTAAAGGAGATTATTTTCTAAAGTTTTTGTTCATTTATTTGTTTTATTTCATTTATTCTAAAATAACAACCTCTAATGTAATCCTTACACGAAATGTAAGTACACACTTTATGATAGCCCATCAATGGAAATGTTGACAAGTGTTCTGTGACCATGGCATTCATTTACACAGAGATGGTCCCTGTTCCCAATACGTTGATGGGAACTTTACTCGAAGCCCAGTATTTTCTATCATAACCTACTGTCACACCAAGATACCGCCCCCTTTATGAAATTCTGACAACCACCAATCCTGAAATTGGAGTAAATGAATATTGACATAGTTGTAAAGAGTGCTCCAATCATGCGCCACGGACGCACATGGAGGCGTGACTGGGTTTGAAGTTTAGTCGAATTTATGTAGGCAGCACACGTCCAGTAAAAGGTTCGACGAAAGGAAAACGCTATTGCACCCTTACCATACTACTACTACAGGAGTTCTGGCTTGTGCGAGGAACCTTCCTGGAACGTCTCAACTACTTGTTTTTGGAAATCTAATGGACTATAAGCCCTCAGATTCGAACACATTATTCATATTTGTTCTTCTTTAGTAGAGTCGCACCTGCTTGTTGCAACATGAGGTATTTGGATCAGAGTTTAGCTGACTACTATAGTACTATCAGAGAGAATAGCAGTTGGTAGGTTACTTGCCTCGCAGGGCAGGATAGGACCGTTATTTGCTGATGCGTAACTAAGGTCCAATCTTTCGAATACCGCCACAGACTGCACCCTTTCTGCAGCCCTGACCTAAAATGCCTTTAGACCTGTGATGTGTATTAATTGGATGTAACCCTGTGCATCTCGTGGCGCATAATCCTCAACAGCCTGCCTATTCCCCGCGCGCGGGAATCGTTAAAACGTGGTGAGATGTCACACTTAAATTTAGCCAATTTCAACGGCTACACTGGGCAGTACTTTTGACTAACTCACATTTGAATGAATTCAGCAGTAACAGCCGACTGTCTCATTTCATCCCGTGAAGAGACTGATGATGACGGAGAACAGCGAGATGGAGACCGAGACGCAGCTCCAACGCTCACCAAGCAACATGTCCATCACACCGGTGTCAAAGGCAAGTAGTATACTACAATCACATGTCTCACTGGCTGACAACTGTTTCGGACCTCGGTGAAACTACAACTACCCTTGCAAGATAACCAGCGGGAGAAATTTGAACCTCAGTCCACAGTGGTGTGACGGTTTTACGCAGTCCGTTCTTCTGACTAGATAGCGGAGATTTTGAAATATGAAGGTTTGAATGGTTGTTCCAGGTGTTTTCACATGGTGAATATGTTTGATTTGTGTTAACACGTGTCATATTTGGCCAGAAAGCCATGACACAACCACATACCAGTAGCCTGTATGACTTGGTTTAAGAAAGTTAAAAGTACTTGTTGCTTTCACTATCACATTGATACCTTTCTTTTGTTTTATGATGCTGAGACGGAGTTACTGTTGACTTAATATCAGGGGAAAAATAATAGTTAATCACTGCTTTATTACAGTATTGTAGTTTTTTATATTATTTATTATAACATATAGAGGTTTTTTTTCTCATAATTTGAATCGTTATAAACCCAACTGTCTTGAACACAGTAGATTTCAGCCAGGTGCATTTCAAACCGCATCATCAGTAAATTGCGTCACTATGGGGGAACTAAAATAACTCACGTCAGGTGACGTAAAGGGGGCAAGATGATTGGAACATTCTCTTTCTCTCACTTACTGTGTGTGTGTGTGTGTGTGTGTCTACGCTTACACACATGCTCAAAATGAAGAAGACTTTACGAAGGGACACTCAGGTTCCAGAATGTCTTGGAATAAATGTCCTGTCCAAGTTATCTTGCCATCAGGCCCATTAGGAAAGTTTGTTTAGTTTTGAATGTAAATTATTTGAACACTGCAGACACTCACAGCATTACTTCACTCACAACATTTAGTTTAATGGAAGAGATTACAGAGTGCCAAGCAACTTCTCAATTGATGCAAACTCATTTACTGTCCAGAATTCAAGGTCCCTGGGGTCAAACATGAAAGAAACAAGCTATTACATGTTGTCTCTTGATGTTCTGGTCATTTGACTGCCTTGCTGTGCATGTATGTTTCTATCATTGTCTATCATGTGTCATTGACTGAGGTTAATGCTGGGTTTAGATGGCACGAGGTAGACGGCAAACTGGATGTCATCGTTTTCAATGAGAGAACGACGGTAAATGCCTTGAGGCTGGCATTGAACGCAGTCAGACGCCACTGTAGACGGGTCTTGCCCCCAGAGTTAAACTATTTCAACTTTTGCCTTTCTGCCATAGCATACAACATAGTCGTTTTCTATGTTGAATTGCACTCTTTGTTTACTGAAATCACCATAGCAACGCATACACTCGTGCTGGCTTGCTTTTGCCGTCACTCTC
The DNA here is from genome assembly GCF_018296145.1 of Oncorhynchus tshawytscha. Lineage (NCBI taxonomy): Eukaryota > Metazoa > Chordata > Actinopteri > Salmoniformes > Salmonidae > Oncorhynchus > Oncorhynchus tshawytscha. The sequence goes on from NC_056455.1 coordinate 7,917,063, forward strand.
TTTCTTGCTTCTCTTTCTTGGATTCTTGTCCTGCTACGCCGACTGGTATGAAGGTTATTGCATATGCAGCATTAGATGAAAGCACACAGCATCCATTGATGTAGACTGCCTACGCTCAGCCTCAGTTGTTCAAATCAGGCTTGTAATGACATAGAATGCTAGCTGACTGTGAGACACTATTTCGAAAGGTACATTGAAAACATTTCTCGAAGTGCCTTTTTAAACAGACACACACACACACACAATTCTTTGGGGACAGTTTTCTTCTGGCCTGAAATCCAACACAATACCGCTGTTGTCCTCAAGCTCCTTGTGGAGAAGCTGGGTGACACCTAGGAGGAAGATGTTAAAGAGGACCGGTGCCAGCACACACCCCTGCCTCACACCGATGCTTACTCCAAAGGGCACTGACTCCTGCCCTCCAATGGCCACCTGAGCCATCATCCCATCATGGACCTGGCAAAGGATGTTGAGTAGAATGCCCCATAGTAGTTCCCTGCTCACTGTGTCGAAGGCCTTGGAGAGGTCGACAAAGGCCATGAGAAGGTCCCGTTGTTGTTCACGGCACTTCTCCTGGAGTTGCCGTGCCGTGAATATCATGTTGACCGTACTCATGTTCTTTCTGAAGCCGCATTGTGACTCTGGCAGCAGTTCCTCTGTGATGTTGTTCACCAGCCTGTGTAGCATCACCTTGGCCAGGACCTTGCCGGCAACAGCCAGAAGGGATTTCCCCCGGCTGTTGCCGCAGATGGACTTGTCACCCTTGTTCTTATAGATGGTGACAATGTTGGCATCACGCCACTGTTGAGGGGCGTTCTCCCGGTCCCCAACCTCTGTGATGTACTGGTGGAGCATTCTGGTGCTGAAGTAACCTCCCTTCTTATGTAGCTTTACCGGGATCCTGTCAGCGCCAGGAGTCTTGTTGTTCTTGAGCGAACAGATAGCTGATAACACCACTTGGAAGGTTGCGAACGGTTGAGGTCTTGAATGGGTGGACGGACAGGCAGTTCTTCCAGGATGGAGTGGTCTGTAGGAGAATGATGATTGAGTAGTGCTTCAAAGTGGTCAGCCCACCTCATAGGATCTGGTTTTGGTCCTTCAAGAGAGTCAGACCATCAGCTGTTTTCATGGGGGTGATGGTGCGACTTCTTGGGCCATAGATAGCTTTTGTTGTAGAAATTGTGCATGTCATTTTTGTCCTCATCAATTCGGATTTCCTGTGCCTTATTGGTCAAACATTCGTTCTGCAGAGCATGCAAGGTTGTTTGCTATTTCTTGTGCGATGCACGCCATTCCTTGTGAAGTGTAGCAGATGTGGGACTGTTGAGAGTAGAGGTCGACCGATTAATCGGCATTAATTAGGGCCGATTTCAAGTTTTCACTTATTCACTTATGCCAACAGGTGTTTCGGTGAGGCTGGGTAGAAGGCTGTTCTTAATTGCCAGTCCCACACCGTGCTGATGTTGTCCACCCGGAGGGTAACCTTTCCAGAAGAAGGTGTAACCTTCTCCCTCCTCTTTCAGGGACCCTTCATCCAGGAACCTGGTCTCACTCAGGGCAGCAATGTCAATGTTGTAGCGCCTTAGTTCTGCAGCAATCAAAGCTGTTCTCCGATGGGGTCTATCGCTATTATCCTCAGTGTCCAAAAGAGTTCTGATGTTCCATGTCGCCAGTTTCAGGGGAATTATTTTCTGAAGCATTTTTTGACCGCTGAGTGGAACTGAAATAGGTGCGGTAGCCTATCCAGGATGGAGTGAGTGGGCAATTTTTAGGCCACCTTTTTTAGGCCTCTTCCCAGCTGGGGTGAGCAATATGGTTCCTAAATAGGGCTGCTCAGTCACACAGGGGTCTGCCGAGAGCAGCTGTCACTCAAGTCCCAGCTGCTGGCGACCATAATAGCCCTATGCCGTTGGCGTGCAGGTGTCTGATTAAGCGCTCCCGGTGCATTCACTCCTGCCTAGTCACCAGACACCCCAAGGCCGCCAGACTTTAGTCCGGTTTCCGGTCAATGGCTTCACCGAGGTCAGAAGTGGTTACCTGCGCAAAGGAAGTTATTTAAGGTGTTGCTGAGGGTGCGCAATCCTCAACAGCACTACTTCACCGTAGGAGGGTTGAAATTCCAGTGGCAAGGAGGGAAACCCAGGACGACCAGATCCACATCTGCAGGAGGCTGCTGGAACCCCAGTCTGTCTGCGTCCGCCTACCGCACGCCGCCAGCACGCTGCTTTTCTCTTAGGGTGAGCTCCCCTAGCTTTTGTCCTACCAGACTAACGCACAAGGCAGTGGATCAGTGGTTGATGGCTGCCAGGACGTGTCCACACAGAGGTGGGCCTGCACAGGCACATCTCTGGGGCCCACTGCTGCTCCGAGAGCCCCTGCCGGAGAGCCTGGAGTTTCAAGTCAACCAGTTAACGTGTGCCGTCGCGAGGAGGCCGGACAGGAGTCTTGGTCATGGAGAGGCTTTGTACCGGCAAGGGGAGACTTGTGCATGAAGCTGCTCCCCAATTCACCACAAGGGCTAGCCGGCTAGTATGCAAGCACGTGGTAAGGGGGCATGCAATTAACCTCTACCTAGACACTACTGTAGTAGACGCTTCACATGCACCCTGCGGTTGCCCACACGCTCACTCCAACTCTCTCTCTCTCTCTCTCTCACACCACACACTGTCTCACACAGACACTGAATCAGCTCACACATGCTTCACATTTCTATTGTATTCCAGATGTCTATGGTTTACTACATCACCCTGAAGAAGGCACAGTGATGCCAAAACATTGGTGGTTTATCCAATGAATGACTTGGAGCTTGTGTGTACAGTCTGCGACTCTTTATTTATTTTCATAGTATACAACCTACTACATCAATCTGACATTGCAATCAGAACATGTTCCTATCATATCATCACTGCTAGGAAAAAAACACATTTACCCACGTAGAATGATTTCTCTCCTGTCTCCTGTCTTTGTTTTGTGCTCAGTGAGCATGTGCCTCATCAGACACGCAGAGTGACCTGTCTCTCTGTCTGTGTCTCTCTGTCTCTCTGTCTCTCTCTCTGTCTCTCTCTCTGTCTGTCTCTCTCTCTCTCTCTCTCTGTCTCTCTGTCTGTCTGTCTGTTTGTGTGTGTGTGTCTGGGAGTGATTGGTTATGCTATTCACACACAATCACTCTCCCACCAGCACCCAAAATATCAGACCACCATTCAAAAACCACCCGACTCATCAAGGATTTGAACATCCTGCTTCATTCCTCAATGTAAGCTACTACTATAATCTCTGCTTTCGTTACTGGGAGATTAGGTTGTAGTATAAAGGCATCATGGGTCAGTGCCACAATGATTTATCTTGTTCACCTTAAACCCTGTGGTTCTGATGGAGGTTGACTCCTGTAGTGTTAAAATAGTAGGTTAATTGCCTATGGAGTTCCCATTTAAATGCTTGAAATATAATAGGTTTGTGCCCAAAGACACTTTCTCGGTTGTCGTCTATTAAGAATCCATTAGTTGAACACTGTGGTAAATGTCAAAGCCATTCTCTCCAAATAATCGGATCAGGGGAGGGGTATGGACCCTATAGACAGGGTCTGATGGTCTCAGGATTTGGGGTTCTTGCTGTCAATCTTTCGCACATGCACGCACACACACACATTCACCCACACACACACGCTGCACACATCCCATCTCCCCGTCTATCCTTCTACCTTATCTTTCTATCCGTCTATTTCTCTTTCACACACATAATCAGAGCCACTCCAAAAAAAGAAGGCCTCCTGAGTTATTTGATGTGACCAGATATCAGACAAGCACAAGGCCATTCTGATGAGAGGGAGATAGAGAAGAATGACTCCCACCAGATAACAGATGCTCCCTGAAGCTGCCTGCAGCGTGTTCTCACTAGTCCCAACTTAGATGAAGGATGTCAGAAATTGAGAGAAAGGCAGAGGGCCAAAGAGGGAGAAGGAGAGGAGGACTCTAGAGTGTCGCCGCTGGGCAGGCTCACAGTGGCGTGCCTTGTCCAGACGGGCTTAGGTGTGTGTGCATGTGTGTGTGTGTCTGTCTGTGTGTGTCGAGGAGCAGATTAGATTCTGGGGGAGTGGACAGCAGCCAGGAAAATAGCACCCTTCTAGTAGCTGCAGACTGTCATCACTATCAACATCTTGAAGAACAATCTGGCCTTAATGGACATGCACTCTTCTAATCTCCACCCGGCACAGCCAGAAGAGGACTGGCCACCCCTCAGAGCCTGGTTCCTCTCTAGGTTTCTAATCTCCACCCGGCACAGCCAGAAGAGGACTGGCCACCCCTCAGAGCCTGGTTCCTCTCTAGGTTTCTAATCTCCACCCGGCACAGCCAGAAGAGGACTGGCCACCCCTCAGAGCCTGGTTCCTCTCTAGGTTTCTAATCTCCACCCGGCACAGCCAGAAGAGGACTGGCCATCCCTCAGAGCCTGGTTCCTCTTTAGGTTTCTAATATCCACCCGGCACAGCCAGAAGAGGACTGGCCACCCCTCAGAGCCTGGTTCCTCTCTAGGTTTCTTATCTCCACCCGGCACAGCCAGAAGAGGACTGGCCACCCCTCAGAGCCTGGTTCCTCTCTAGGTTTCTAATCTCCACCCGGCACAGCCAGAAGAGGACTGGCCACCCCTCAGAGCCTGGTTCCTCTCTAGGTTTCTAATCTCCACCCGGCACAGCCAGAAGAGGACTGGCCACCCCTCAGAGCCTGGTTCCTCTCTAGGTTTATAATCTCCACCCGGCACAGCCAGAAGAGGACTGGCCACCCCTCAGAGCCTGGTTCCTCTCTAGGTTTATAATCTCCATCCGGCACAGCCAGAAGAGGACTGGCCACCCCTCAGAGCCTGGTTCTTCTCTAGGTTTATAATCTCCACCCGGCACAGCCAGAAGAGGACTGGCCACCCCTCAGAGCCTGGTTCCTCTCTAGGTTTATAATCTCCACCCGGCACAGCCAGAAGAGGACTGGCCACCCCTCAGAGCCTGGTTCTTCTCTAGGTTTCTTCCTAGGTTCAAGCCTACAGGATACAGGAGACTTCAGGGAGACTGTATGTGATCGGCAATGACTCCTTCAGTAAGACAGGCCACAAGACCAAACTTTCACATTCAATATGCTCTTCCTCAGTTAGGTTTGGGGATTTTGCTTTGGGGTGTGCTATAACATGGTGTCTGTCATTCCCTCTGACACTTCTAATACTCCTCTACCTCCCTTTGGGCAGGGCTCTTGTGAGAGACAGAGACCACTGAGTGATGGGGGAGGGGGACTTTAATTGGTGTAACACCTTCACTGCTTGGTTGTTTATTGATGCGACACCTTGCCTGACACCTTGCCTGTCACTGACAGGGATGCAGTGCTGTAGGACTGTGGCGCGCTGCAGGGAGGGAGCAGTGCGAGGATAAGGAAACATCCACATATTATGTGTTCACTGGAAGAGCTCCAGATATGCCGCAGGTAGCATGTGCTTTGGCAATTGGGTCTCTCCCCTTCTCTCTCTCTCCCCCCTTCTCTCTCTCCCCCTTCTCTCTCTCTCCCCCCTTCTCTCTCTCCCCCCCGTTCTCTCTCTCTCCCCCTTCTCTCTCTCTCTCTCTCTCTCCCCCCTCTTCTCTCTCCCCCTCTCTCTCTCTCCCCTCTTCTCTCTCTCCCCTTTTCTCTCTCTTTGTCTCCCTCTCCCTCCCACTCTGTGATTGACAGGCCGTGTCTCGGGTCTAGCATGTGGACAATGACCAGGAGAGTGCAAAGGGCGGGTGATGAGCTGTCAGAGTGAAGGTGATGGTGGGTTCCTGGGTGGGGGGTACTGCTGATCTGAGGGGGTGAAGAGAGGAGGGGGACGGGGGTGGAGGTGCCAGCCAGGTAGAGAAGCTATCCTTTTATATGGAGCTTGGTTTCACACAGCCTAGCACAGTAAGTCTGGAATAAATACAGAGAGAGAGAGAACGTGTTTGTGAGTGTGCTCTGTGTGTGTGCCCATTGTTGGATCAGTTGGGTTCATGTGTGTACTTGTGTGTCTGCGTGTGTGTACGAGTGTGTGCGTGCAGAGAGAGCTAGAGAGAGACTGCTCGTGCATCTCTCATTCAAAGTGGGACTCTGCCGTTGCCATGCATAATGAGCAGCTTTAGTCTAGCAGTGAAATCTACAGACATTCAACAGTTCCGTGTCTCTTCTGTTTTTCTCGCTTCTATAATAAAGAAGAAAAGTGTTTATATTACCCTTAGTACCTGATCGGCTACTTGAATCCTCTCACAATAGGATTCCCTTGCATTTCATTGGACCTTAGTAAACACTGTTGCATAGCGTGATCATTTGTGTCTTTCCCCACTAGTCCACTAGTCCTCTCTTCCTCTCTGGCCACCTCTTGTTTCTATCAACATCAGCAGCAGCACCAACACAGCATCTGCATCCCCAGCACTTCTTACATCCACACAGACTCTGCAGATATTTGTATCCTCATTAGAATAATGGGAGGTCTCTTGTCAGCATTTTAAATGAGTCCTCTGTTCACATTTTCTCTCCAATTCCCTCTCCCTCGGGCAGGATAGAGTAGAGTACTCAATATAACACTGACTGAACCGAGCAGTAAAGAACAGTCCTATCATCTATCTATCTAGCTATCTATCATCTACAAGTAACTGCCAAAATAATGGAAACACTTCAGTAAATGAAGGATACAAGGTGTCTTAAAAGTAGGTGATTCCACACAGGTGTGGTCCCTGAGTTCATTAAGCAATTAACATCCCATCATGCTTAGCGTCACTGAATGGTTTATTGTGGTCACTGAATGGTTTAATGAGCATGAAAACGATGTAAACCATATGCCATGGCCGTCTCAGACACCACATCTCAGAACACCACATCTCCAAAACATCTCATCTTCTCTTTGAAGAATTGTGTTGTCATCCCTCTTGACCTACACTTACCTCCATGCCAATGTGCATTGACCTGGCCTACAGTACATACCTTTTATGTTGTTTCCTTTATTTTGGTAGAGACTTGTATCTATCTATCCTATCTATCTATCTATCTATCTATCCTCTATCTATCTATCTATCTATCTATCTATCTATCTATCCTATCTATCTATCTATCTATCCTATCTATCTATCTATCTATCTATCTATCATCTATCTATCTATCTCTTGACCTACCTACCTACCTACAGTACATACCTTACTGTTCCTACCTACCTACCTACCTACCTTACTGTTCCTGCCTACCCTACCTACCCTACCTACCTACCTACAGTACATACCTTACTGTTCCTACCTACCTACCTACCTACTCTCTATCTAATCTATCTAACTCTACCAGTGTCCTGACCTGATCTAGCAGTGAGGGATGGATCCACTCTGTTGTGGTGCTTCTAGCAGGATCACTGCAGCAGAATGATCACCTAGCGTAGCACTTAAACCTGGTTGATTTTTCTATTGAATTGACATAATGTGTGCACTCTAAACCAATAGCTATGGAAGTAACCCAGACTGAAGGCAGCAGTGGAGATATTGGGTCAGACGATGTCTACAGAGAGTGGTGGGGGGAGTGAAGAATATGAAGACAGCTGTGTGTCCCCAGGGACAGCCAGTCAACCTGCTGCAGTCAACCTGCTGCAGTCAACCTGCTGCAGTCAACCTGCTGCAGTCAACCTGCTGCAGTCAACCTGCTGCAGTCAACCTGCTGCAGTCAACCTGCTGCAGTCAACCTGCTGCAGTCAACCTGCTGCAGTCAACCTGCTGCAGTCAACCTGCTGCAGTCAACCTGCTGCAGTCAACCTGCAGCAGTCAACCTGCAGCAGTCAACCTGCAGTCTGAACAATAATCTGGTCCGGTCAGGGAGAGGATTGCTGGGTGATGGTAAAATAAGATTATACTTGATTGTTTGCTTGCCCTGAAATTTGCCTTTCCGATACAATAGTTCCTTAGCAACCAATATCAGACAGGTAAAACAAGTTAAAATAGATAACTGGGTACACAGAAAACCAATACTGGAGTAGAAATGAGCTGTGTCATATATTTACCTTTTTGTGTCATATCTTCTTTGCCCTTATGCGCCAGCCAGGGTAACGGGGATGAGTGAGTGAGTGTCATATCTTTACGTAACACACCCATGAGTCAGAGAGGTAAGGAAGGGCTGGTTCTGAGGAGAGGAGAAATATTGGAGGGGGATGAATTCAACAACAACTCAAAGACCACAAAGCATCAGTCACTGCAGCTTTGGATCAAAGTTCTCACAGAGACCTTTGCTTCACTGGAATAATGTTCTAAAAGACAGACAGCACAACATTCCCCAATGCCCCCTCCCCCCGTGCTGCTTGCATCCGATTAACACGTGAACCGCAGCAAGAAGAAATAGAAAATGTGTGTGTGCATGAATGCTTGCGTGTGTGTGTGTGTGGGTGGCGTGCGGACGGTGTCTCTTCCAACATTATTCATTTAGACTTAGGGAAGTTTCCCAGCAGGTTATTTATACTGTATCGTCTGCCAATCGTTTCTCTTACATCTCCAGACAGAGAAAACCCAAGGTATGTTTTTTTTTTTGTGTGTGTGTGTGCGTATGTTTGTGTGTTCTGTTTGTTCCCTTGTTTTTCATTTTGAGAGCTGTCCATAAACAACCCTTTGTCTCTCCCAGGGCTGCAACAGTGTTTGGTGCTCAGCACAGCTTTGACCTGGGAGTTGAACAGTTAGACATTGGAGAGGGATTCTTCTTGAGGTGGTGGATTGGATGCCCATGATATATGGCAGGGAGAGAGAGAGGGGAAACATTTAGAAAAAAGGAGAGGGAGGGATGGGAGAGACAGAGAGAGAAATGAAAAGATAGCGAGATAGAGAAAGCTTTTCCTCTGAGGCAGCCCTTCTCTTCTCAGCCCTTCCTCTGACGCAGGACCCACGTGACTACACAGGACGTGGAGAGGCTGGTGTTAGGTAAACGATCCTAGACTTTCTGGCAGTATTATCAGCGACTAGTTCACACATACGTATGCCAGGGTTGGATTGTACAGTTGCTAGGTCACCTAAGGTATTGTACGCAAAGGACATAATCCACATGTAAATGACAACAAACAGTCATTATGAACTGGAGCCTTGTGGATTACTATGCATGAAGCCAACTGGCAGTACTGAAGGTTAATGTTGACGTTACTTCAGATGATAAGCTGCGGCCGTCTCAACTAAAATAGAGTTTGACGAGGGTTTCTCTCTGGTCGAGTCCCAAATGGCACCCTATTCTATCTGTAGTGAGCTGCTTTTGACCACGGCCCATATGCGCTAGAAAGGGAATCGAGTGCTATTTGGGAAGATCAGCACAGAGGCTTGATTAGATGCGCTCTAATTGAGACGTGTGTTCTAGCACGGCGCGGGCCGGCAGGCTACGACCGACCATAGAAATAGAATCTAGATTCGGTTACTATGACGCCCAGGCTTCTTTCCTCTGACTTAACATGCACTGGACAAACGCCTCTGACGCGCTGCACCGCAACTCATGGTCGCTGCGTAGGGGGCGCCGCGCTGACAGGTGTGTCAAACCAAACCGCCTCTCCGCTTCAATTCCCAATCGTCATAGGCTCAGATGAGCAGCTGTAATCAAATGATTTGACACGGGGAGAAACACACACTCGACACAAACAGGCAACCGCGTTCACGCACACAACACTTCTATGCTCATCAACACGTACACAGGGACAGCTATCAGTCTTTCTGACTCACACGCTCTCTTGGACAAACTGTCTTCATCTCCTATTCCCTGAGAAAGAGAGGCGTAAGCCTCCGCTAGCAGCAGACAGACGGACAGAGAGAGAGAGTGTACGTGTGTGTGTGTGCCGGTGTCGGTGTGTGTGTGTGTGCGTATGTGCATTCGCACGCACAGCGCAGGGAGCTGTGTCTGTGGTGGATCCACGGTGTGTCTGCCTACCCTGGTCCGTTCTTTTCGTTTCCGACAGAGGAGAGGACAACGCCCTCCTCTCTCTGCTAGCTCCTCACCTCTATGGTGTCTCTGTGACAGACACTTCACCACAGCACCATCCATAACACCGAACTCCACATGATGTATGATCATCAATATCTCTGGCCTGAGGAGCAGGTTGGCATTTATTGTCATCAATCTTGCCCCGGAAGCAGCTCTGCGGTGGTCACTAGCTAGCACAGTCAAATTCATAAAATCTGGTTTTAAACCCTCAACTTAAACCACACCGCTAATCTTAATGCCTTACCCTAACCTTAAATTAAAAGTTTAAAAAAACACATTTTTGTTTTCATACATTTTTAAGATAATAGACCATTTTGACTTTGCAGCTGGCTCATCTAGCAGAAAATATTCAGTTCTGCCACCAGGGAAAGATTCATAACAATAAATGTCAACCTGCGCCTGGGGAGAACATCAGTCAGTTGAGGGACATGTATTTGTTTAGGTAATCAATGCAAGTTGGAGAGACAGAGAGACAGGATACAGGAGTGATGGCTTTGACATGTGTTCATTTATCAGTCATGCAGGAACAGCTCGGTCAATAGAGCTGATAAGGAGTGAATTATAGTCACGTCATGTACAATACGTGGGGTAAGGATGCTGTGTGTATAATTGTGTGTGTGTGTGTGTGTATGTGTGCATTGCATGTATACAGTAGGTGTGTGTGATATGTGTGTACGTTTACCATTTAAGCCCAGCACTCGCACTGCCAATGGGCCAGAGGTAGGCTGGTGTGATGACATCGTCAATAGGCCCTCAACTAACCTGTACCCCTGCACACTGACTCGGCACCGGTGCCCCCTGTATATAGCCTCGTTATTGTTATTTTTATTGTGTTATTTTAGTCAACTTGGTAAATATTTTCTTAACTCTTCTTGAACTGCACTGTTGGTTAAGGGCTTGTCAGCATTTCACCTTAAAGTCTACACTTGTTGTATTCGGCGCATGTGACAAATAAAGTTTGATTTGATTTGATAAAGGTACTGAATCCGATAAGGAGCCAGGAGATTGGCTGCTGATAAGGCTGCTGGGTAATCTGTCTCGGTCCTTTTCATCAGCCTTTCTCCCTCTGAACCAGGGAAATGTTATTTACACACATCCAAACCTCCACGTAAAGCTTTCCCACTGGGCACACACTGGTTGAGTCAACGTTGTTACCAAGTCATTTCAACAAAATGACTTTGAAATGACGTCCATGCCCAGTGGGTTACGGCTAGCAACCTTAAATGAAACCCAACTAAATGGGATTTCCCAAATGATTATCTTCCATGTGAGTGCTAACGTCTTTTTGTGCTGTCGGTTTTTTTTCATGCAATGGTAAGTCAGCATCTCGTGTTTAATGGAACTACTATGGAAACGACTTGGCAATGGAAAATTGCTTGTTCATCGTCTCGGGGGAACAACTGGTACGAACAACCTGTTATTGTACCCGTAAAGTCCCTGGCGTGTTGATACCTGTTGTGAATGTTCTCCTGAGGCTCTCCTCTCTCCCTCCCTGCAGCTCCAGCGTCTGAAGCCCTCCCTCTCCTTTAAGTCCCTGACGTGTTGATACCTGTAGTGAATGTTCTCCTGAGGCTCTCCTCTCTCCCTCCCTGCAGCTCCAGCGTCTGAAGCCCTCCTTCTCCTTTAAGACCCTGACGTGTTGATACCTGTAGTGAATGTTCTCCTGAGGCTCTCCTCTCTCCCTCCCTGCAGCTCCAGCGTCTGAAGCCCTCCTTCTCCTTTAAGACCCTGACCCTGTAGTGAATGTTCTCCTGACCTCCTCTCTCCCTCCCTGCAGCTCCAGCGTGTCCTTCTCCTTTAAGACCCTGACCCTGTAGTGAATGTTCTCCTGAGGCTCTCCTCTCTCCCTCCCTGCAGCTCCAGCGTCTGAAGCCCTCCTTCTCCTTTAAGACCCTGACGTGTTGATACCTGTAGTGAATGTTCTCCTGAGGCTCTCCTCTCTCCCTCCCTGCAGCTCCAGCGTCTGAAGCCCTCCTTCTCCTTTAAGACCCTGACGTGTTGATACCTGTAGTGAATGTTCTCCTGAGGCTCTCCTCTCTCCCTCCCTGCAGCTCCAGCGTCTGAAGCCCTCCTTCTCCTTTAAGACCCTGACGTGTTGATACCTGTAGTGAATGTTCTCCTGAGACTCTCCTCTCTCCCCTCCCTGCAGCTCCAGCGTCTGAAGCCTCCCTCTCCTTTAAGACCCTGACGTGTTGATACCTGTAGTGAATGTTCTCCTGAGGCTCTCCTCTCTCCCTCCCTGCAGCTCCAGCGTCTGAAGCCCTCCCTCTCCTTTAAGACCCTGACGTGTTGATACCTGTAGTGAATGTTCTCCTGAGGCTCTCCTCTCTCCCTCCCTGCAGCTCCAGCGTCTGAAGCGCTCCCTCTCCTTTAAGACCCTGACGTGTTGATACCTGTAGTGAATGTTCTCCTGAGGCTCTCCTCTCTCCCTCCCTGCAGCTCCAGCGTCTGAAGCGCTCCCTCTCCTTTAAGACCCTGATGCGCAGTAAGAGTGTGGAGAACTTCTTCCAGAGGTCCTACAGTGACGCCCGTCTCCCCCCTGACTTCATCACCGACCCGCCACCCCCCTCCCCGCCCCCTGGCTCTCCCTCGCCAGTGAACGCTCACCCTCCCTCTCTCCGTCACTCAGCCCCAACCCCTCCCTCTGCTCCCACTCCCCGTCTCTAAGCTCCTCCCCCTCGCTGTCTTCTAAGGCCCCGCCCCCACCCCACCTGACGCAGGTGACCCACTGCTTCCAGGAGCACGTGTTCCGCAAGCCCACCCACTGCCAGCTCTGCAAGCACCTGATCGTGGGTAAGGTGCCTACTTTACTCCCAGGCCTCTCGACACTACCAGCCTGCTTAGGCCTCAGTGTCTATGTAGGACTAGTGGCTTCATTCAGCCATTTCTCCTGGTTACTTGATCTTGTATTTCTAGCTGGTCAGTGTTATTACTTTATTAGGTCACAGCCACTATCCATTATACTAGAATCCACTTGACTATTAAGTGAACAGACTTCAAAGGCAGCACTTTACTAGGTAGCTAATGACTGGAATAGTAAGTTGAAATGGCTCACATCATTTAATTCCTATTCAGTAGCAGTGAAGCAAACATTAGGTGGACTATAATTGGAGTTTATGCAGGAGAATAGCAGAGGTACCACAGAAAGGGTGGACTCCTCTCGTGGTATTCTTGGTTTTAGGACATGAAGCATACGGTTTGATTGGAATGAGAAGCTGAGGGCAAGTCTAGTTAGCGTTTTCACGTGCCCTTGGTTTGATATGCTGCTGCGTGTGTACAGGTCCCTTAACATTCTCATACTCTTTTCCTCTTTGCTAAATCTACTTCCTGTCGCCATGATTGATTGCAGAAGATGTCTTACTCTTTGTTTTTGCTTGTGTTTTGCTTACCTCGTCATTTTTTTCTTCACCACACCAGCTGTCCTGTAGCCTGCCTCATCGCTCCCAGTCTCCTCTCTCTCTCTCTCTCTCTCTCTCTCTCTCTCTCTCTCTCTCTCTCTCTCTCTCTCTCTCTCTCTCTCTTTCCTGGTCTCCTCTCTCTCTCTCTCTCTCTCTCTCTCTCTCTCTCTCTTTCTTTCTGGTCTCCTCTCTCTCTCTCTCTCTTTCTCTCTCTCTCTCTCTCTCCCAGTCTCTTCTCTCTCTCTCCCAGTCTCTTCTCTCTCTCTCTCCAGTCTCTTATGCTCTCCCAATCTCTCCTCTCTCTTCCGGTCTCTCCTCTCTCTTCCGGTCTCTCCTCTCTCTTCCGTCTCTCCTCTCTCTTCCCGTCTCTCCTCTCTCTTACCGTCTCTCTTACCTCTCTCTTACCGTCTCTCTTACCGTCTCTCTTACCGTCTCTCTTCTCTTACCGTCTCTCCTCTCTCTTACCGTCTCTCTCTCTCTCTTCTTACCGTCTCTCCTCTCTCTTACCGTCTCTCCTCTCTCTTCCGTCTCTCCTCTCTCTTACCGTCTCTCCTCTCTCTTCCCGTCTCTCCTCTCTCTTACCGTCTCTCCTCTCTCTTACCGTCTCTCCTCTCTCTTACCGTCTCTCCTCTCTCTTCCCGTCTCTCCTCTCTCTTACCGTCTCTCCTCTCTCTTCCCGTCTCTCCTCTCTCTCTTTCCGTCTCTCCTCTCTCTTACCGTCTCTCCTCTCTCTTACCGTCTCTCCTCTCTCTTCCCGGTTCTCCTCTCTCTTACCGTCTCTGCTCTCTCTTCCCGTCTCTCCTCTCTCTTACCGTCTCTGCTCTCTCTTACCGTCTCTCCTCTCTCTTACCGTCTCTCCTCTCTCTTCCCTCCTCTCTCCTCTCTCCTCTCTCTTACCGTCTCTCCTCTCTCTTCCCGTCTCTCCTCTCTCTTCCCGTCTCTCCTCTCTCTTCCCGTCTCTCCTCTCTCTTCCCGTCTCTCCTCTCTCTTCCGTCTCTCCTCTCTCTTCTTACCGTCTCTCCTCTCTCTTCTCTCCTCTCTCTTCCGGTCTCTCCTCTCTCTTACTGTCTCTCCTCTCTCTTACTCGTCTCTCTTACCGTCTCTCTCTCTTCCCGTCTCTCCTCTCTCTTCCCATCTCTCCTCTCTCTTCCCGTCTCTCCTCTCTCTTCCCGGTTCTCCTCTCTCTTCCCGTCTCTCCTCTCTCTTACCGTCTCTCCTCTCTCTTCCCGTCTCTCCTCTCTCTTACCGTCTCTCCTCTCTCTTCCCGTCTCTCCTATCTGTCCCAGTCTATATCAGTCTCTCCCCTCTCTCCCAATTTCTCTCTCTCCCAATTTCTCCTCTCTTTCCCTGTCTCCTCTCTCTCTCCCAGTCACCCCAGTCTCTCTCTCTCTCTCTGTCACTCACAGTCTCTGCCACTCACAGTCTCTCTCTGTCACTTCCAGTTTTCCTCTCTTTCCCTGTCTCCTCTCTCTCTCTCCTCTCTCTGTTTTCTTCTCTCTCCCAGTCTCTTCTCTCTCTTCCCAGGCTCTCCTCTCTCTTCCCAGTCTCTCCTCTCTCTTCCAGTCTCTCCTCTCTCTCCCTGTCTCTCCTCCCTCTTAGTCTCTCCTCCCTCTTCCCAGTCTCTCCTCTCTCTCTCCTAGTCTCTCCTCTCTCTCCCGTCTCTCCTCTCTCTCTCCCAGTCTCTCCTCTCTCTTACCCAGTCTCTCCTCTTTCTCTCCCAGTCTCTCCTCTCTCTCTCCCAGTCTCTCCTCTCTTCCTCCAAGTCTCTCCTCTCTCCTCTCTCTCCCAGTCTCTCCTCTCTCTCTCCCAGTCTCTCCTCTCTCTTCCCAGTCTCTCCTCTCTCTTCCCAGTCTCTCTTCTCTCTCTTCCTAGTCTCTCCTCTCTCCCAGTCTCTCCTCTCTCTCTCCCAGTCTCTCCTCTCTCTCTCCCAGTCTCTCCTCTTTCTCTCTCCCAGTCTCTCCTCTCTCTCTTCCCAGTCTCTCCTCTCTTCCTCCAAGTCTCTCCTCTCTCTCTCTCTCTCCCAGTCTCTCCTCTCTCTCTCCCAGTCTCTCCTCTCTCTCCCAGTCTCTCCTCTCTCTCTCCTAGTCTCTCCTCTCTCCCAGTCTCTCCTCTCTCTCTCCCAGTCTCTCCTCTCTCTCACAGTCTCTCCTCTTTCTCTCCCAGTCTCTCCTCTCTCCCTCCAAGTCTCTCCTCTCTCCTCTCTCTCAGTCTCTCCTCTCTCTCCCCCGTCTCTCCTCTCTCTCCCAGTCTCTCCTCTCTCTCCCAGTCTCTCCTCTCTCTCGCCCAGTCTCTCCTCTCTCTCCCAGTCTCTCCTCTTTCTCTCCCAGTCTCTCCTGTCTCCCTCCAAGTCTCTCCTCTCTCTGTCTCTCCTCTCTCTCAGTTTCTCCTTTCTCTCTCCGTCTCTCCTCTCTCTCCCAGTCTCTCCCAGTCTCTCCCTCAGTCTCTCCTTTCTCTCTCCCAGTCTCTCCTCTCTCTCCCAGTCTCTCTCCTCTCTCCCAGTCTCTCCTTTCTCTCTCCCAGTCTCTCCTTACTCTCTCCCAGTCTCTCCTCTCTTTCCCAGTCTCTCCTCTCTCTCCCAGTCTCTCCTCTCTCTCCCAGTCTCCTCTCACTCTCCCAGTCTCTCCTCTCTCTCCCAGTCTCTCCTCTCTCTCCCAGTCTCTCCTCTCTCCCAGTCTCTCCTCCCTCTCCCAGTCTCTCCTCTCTCTCCCAGTCTCTCCTCTCATTCTCCCAGTCTCCTCTCACTCTCCCAGTCTCTCCTCTCTCTCCCAGTCTCTCCTCTCTCTCCCAGTCTCTCCTCTCTCTACCAGTCTCTCCTCTCACTCTCCCAGTCTCCTCTCACTCTCCCAGTCTCTCCTCTCACACTCTCCCAGTCTCTCCTCTCTCTCCCAGTCTCTCCTCTCTCTCCCAGTCTCTCCTCTCTCTCCCAGTCTCTCCTCTCACTCTCCCAGTCTCTCCTCTCACTCTCCCAGTCTCTCCTCTCACACTCTCCCAGTCTCTCCTCTCACTCTCCCAGTCTCTCCTCTCACTCTCCCAGTCTCTCCTCTCTCTCCCAGTCTCTCCTCTCTCTCCCAGTCTCTCCTCTCTCTCCCAGTCTCTCCTCTCTCTCCCAGTCTCTCCTCTCTCTCCCAGTCTCTCCTCTCTCTCTCCCAGTCTCTCCTCTCACTCTCCCAGTCTCTCCTCTCACACTCTCCCAGTCTCTCCTCACTCTCCCAGTCTCTCCTCTCTCTCTCCCAGTCTCTCCTCCTCTCCCAGTCTCTCCTCTCACTCTCCCAGTCTCTCCTCTCACTCTCCCAGTCTCTCCTCTCTCTCCCAGTCTCTCCTCTCTCTCCCAGTCTCTCCTCTCGTCTCTCCTCTCTCTCCCAGTCTCTCCTCTCTCTCCCAGTCTCTCCTCTCTCTCCCAGTCTCTCCTCTCACTCTCCCAGTCTCTCCTCTCACACTCTCCCAGTCTCTCCTCACTCTCCCAGTCTCTCCTCTCTCTCTCCCAGTCTCTCCTCTCTCTCTCCCAGTCTCTCCTCTCTCTCTCCCAGTCTCTCCTCTCTCTTTCCCAGTCTCTCCTCTCTCTCCCAGTCTCTCCTCTCTCTCTCCAGTCTCTCCTCTCTCTCTCCCAGTCTCTCCTCTCTCTCCACAGTCTCTCCTCTCTCTCTCCCAGTCTCTCCTCTCTCTCTCCCAGTCTCTCCTCTCTCTCCCAGTCTCTCCTCTCACACTCTCCCAGTCTCTCCTCACTCTCCCAGTCTCTCCTCTCTCTCCCAGTCTCTCCTCTCTCTCCCAGTCTCTCCTCTCTCTCCCAGTCTCTCCTCTCTCTCTCCCAGTCTCTCCTCTCACTCTCCCAGTCTCTCCTCTCACACTCTCCCAGTCTCTCCTCACTCTCCCAGTCTCTCCTCACTCTCCCAGTCTCTCCTCTCTCTCCCAGTCTCTCCTCCCTCTCCCAGTCTCTCCTCTCTCTTTCCCAGTCTCTCCTCTCTCTCTCCCAGTCTCTCCTCTCTCTCTCCCAGTCTCTCCTCTCTCTCTCCCAGTCTCTCCTCTCTCTCTCCCAGTCTCTCCTCTCTCTCTCCCAGTCTCTCCTCTCTCTCTCCCAGTCTCTCCTCTCTCTCCCAGTCTCTCCTCTCACACTCTCCCAGTCTCTCCTCACTCTCCCAGTCTCTCCTCTCTCTCCCAGTCTCTCCTCACTCTCCCAGTCTCTCCTCTCTCTCCCAGTCTCTCCTCTCTCTCCCAGTCTCTCCTCTCACTATCCCAGTCTCTCCTCTCACACTCTCCCAGTCTCTCCTCACTCTCCCAGTCTCTCCTCTCTCTCCCAGTCTCTCCTCTCTCTCTCCCAGTCTCTCCTCCCTCTCCCAGTCTCTCCTCTCTCTCCCAGTCTCTCCTCTCTCTCTCCCAGTCTCTCCTCTCTCTCCAGTCTCTCCCCTCTCTCTCCCAGTCTCTCCCTCTCTCTCCCAGTCTCTCCTCTCTCTCCCAGTCTCTCCTCTCTCTCTCCCAGTCTCTCCTCTCTCTCCCAGTCTCTCCTCTCTCTCCCAGTCTCTCTCTCTCTCTCCCAGTCTCTCCTCTCTCTCTCCCAGTCTCTCCTCTCTCTCTCCCAGTCTCTCCTCTCTCTCTCCCAGTCTCTCCTCTCACTCTCCCAGTCTCTCCTCTCCACTCTCCCAGTCTCTCCTCCACTCTCCCAGTCTCTCCTCTCTCTCCCAGTCTCTCCTCACTCTCCCAGTCTCTCCTCTCTCTCCCAGTCTCTCCTCTCTCTCTCCCAGTCTCTCCTCTCACTCTCCCAGTCTCTCCTCTCCACTCTCCCAGTCTCTCCTCTCTCCCAGTCTCTCCTCACTCTCCCAGTCTCTCCTCTCTCTCCCACTCTCCTCTCTCTCCCAGTCTCTCCTCTCTCTCCCAGTCTCTCCTCTCTCTCTCCCAGTCTCTCCCCTCTCTCTCCCAGTCTCTCCTCACTCTCCCAGTCTCTCCTCTCTCTCCCAGTCTCTCCTCTCTCTCCCAGTCTCTCCTCACTCTCCCAGTCTCTCCTCTCTCTCCCAGTCTCTCCTCTCTCTCCCAGTCTCTCCTCACTCTCCCAGTCTCTCCTCTCTCTCCCAGTCTCTCCTCTCTCTCCCAGTCTCTCCTCTCTCTCCCAGTCTCTCCTCTCTCTCCCAGTCTCTCCTCACTCTCCCAGTCTCTCCTCTCTCTCCCAGTCTCTCCTCTCTCTCCCAGTCTCTCCTCTCACACTCTCCCAGTCTCTCCTCACTCTCCCAGTCTCTCCTCACTCTCCCAGTCTCTCCTCTCTCTCTCCCAGTCTCTCCTCCCTCTCCCAGTCTCTCCTCTCTCTCCCAGTCTCTCCTCTCTCTCTCCCAGTCTCTCCTCTCTCTCTCCCAGTCTCTCTCTCTCTCTCCCAGTCTCTCCTCTCTCTCTCCCAGTCTCTCCTCTCTCTCTCCCAGTCTCTCCTCTCTCTCCCAGTCTCTCCTCTCTCTCTCCCAGTCTCTCCTCTCTCTCCCAGTCTCTCCTCTCTCTCCCCAGTCTCTCCTCTCACTCTCCCAGTCTCTCCTCCACTCTCCCAGTCTCTCCTCTCTCTCCCAGTCTCTCCTCACTCTCCCAGTCTCTCCTCTCTCTCCCAGTCTCTCCTCTCTCTCTCCCAGTCTCTCCTCTCACTCTCCCAGTCTCTCCTCTCACACTCTCCCAGTCTCTCCTCTCTCTCCCAGTCTCTCCTCTCTCTCCCAGTCTCTCCTCTCTCTCTCCCAGTCTCTCCTCACTCTCCCAGTCTCTCCTCTCTCTCCCAGTGTCTCCTCTCTCTCCCAGTCTCTCCTCACTCTCCCAGTCTCTCCTCTCTCTCCCAGTCTCTCCTCTCTCTCCCAGTCTCTCCTCCCACTCTCCCAGTCTCTCCTCTCTCTCTCCCAGTCTCTCCTCACTCTCCCAGTCTCTCCTCTCTCTCCCAGTCTCTCCTCTCTCTCCCAGTCTCTCCTCTCTCTCCCAGTCTCTCCTCCACTCTCCCAGTCTCTCCTCTCTCTCTCCCAGTCTCTCCTCCTCTCCCAGTCTCTCCTCTCTCTCCCAGTCTCTCCTCTCTCTCCCAGTCTCTCCTCACTCTCCCAGTCTCTCCTCTCTCTCCCAGTCTCTCCTCTCTCTCCCAGTCTCTCCTCTCTCTCCCAGTCTCTCCTCTCTCTCTCCCAGTCTCTCCTCTCTCTCCCCAGTCTCTTCTCTCACACTCTCCCAGTCTCTCCTCTCTCTCCCAGTCTCTCCTCACTCTCCCAGTCTCTCCTCTCTCTCTCCCAGTCTCTCCTCCCTCTCCCAGTCTCTCCTCTCTCTCCCAGTCTCTCCTCTCTCTCTCCCAGTCTCTCCTCTCTCTCCCAGTCTCTCCTCTCTCTCCCAGTCTCTCCTCTCTCTCCCAGTCTCTCCTCTCTCTCCCAGTCTCTCCTCTCTCTCTCCAGTCTCTCCTCCACTCTCCCAGTCTCTCCTCACTCTCCCAGTCTCTCCTCTCTCTCCCAGTCTCTCCTCACTCTCCCAGTCTCTCCTCTCTCTCCCAGTCTCTCTTCTCTCTCCCAGTCTCTCCTCACTCTCCCAGTCTCTCCTCTCTCTCTCCCAGTCTCTCCTCTCTCTCCCAGTCTCTCCTCCACTCTCCCAGTCTCTCCTCTCTCTCTCCCAGTCTCTCCTCACTCTCCCAGTCTCTCCTCTCACACTCTCCCAGTCTCTCCTCACTCTCCCAGTCTCTCCTCACTCTCCCAGTCTCTCCTCTCACACTCCCAGTCTCTCCTCACTCTCCCAGTCTCTCCTCCCACTCTCCCCAGTCTCTCCTCCCTCTCCCAGTCTCTCCTCTCTCTCCCAGTCTCTCCTCTCTCTCTCCCAGTCTCTCCTCTCACTCTCCCAGTCTCTCCTCTCACACTCTCCCAGTCTCTCCTCCCACTCTCCCAGTCTCTCCTCTCTCTCTCCCAGTCTCTCCTCTCTCTCTCCCAGTCTCTCCTCCCTCTCCCAGTCTCTCCTCTCTCTCCCAGTCTCTCCTCTCTCTCTCCCAGTCTCTCCTCTCTCTCCCAGTCTCTCCTCTCTCTCCCAGTCTCTCCTCTCTCTCCCAGTCTCTCCTCTCTCTCTCCCAGTCTCTCCTCTCTCTCTCCCAGTCTCTCCTCACTCTCCCAGTCTCTCCTCTCTCTCCCAGTCTCTCCTCTCTCTCCCAGTCTCTCCTCACTCTCCCAGTCTCTCCTCTCTCTCCCAGTCTCTCCTCTCTCTCCCAGTCTCTCCTCAGTCTCTCCTCTCTCTCTCCCAGTCTCTCCTCACTCTCCCAGTCTCTCCTCTCTCTCCCAGTCTCTCTTCTCTCTCCCAGTCTCTCCTCACTCTCCCAGTCTCTCCTCTCTCTCTCCCAGTCTCTCCTCTCTCTCCCAGTCTCTCCTCCACTCTCCCAGTCTCTCCTCTCTCTCTCCCAGTCTCTCCTCACTCTCCCAGTCTCTCCTCTCACACTCTCCCAGTCTCTCCTCACTCTCCCAGTCTCTCCTCCTCTCCCAGTCTCTCCTCACTCTCCCAGTCTCTCCTCTCTCCCAGTCTCTCCTCACTCTCCCAGTCTCTCCTCTCTCTCAGTCTCTCCTCACTCTCCCAGTCTCCCCTCACTCTCCCAGTCTCTCCTCTCTCTCCCAGTCTCTCCTCTCTCTCCCAGTCTCTCTCTCTCTCCCAGTCTCTCCTCTCTCTCCCAGTCTCTCCTCTCTCTCTCCCAGTCTCTCCTCTCTCTCCCAGTCTCTCCTCTCTCTCCCAGTCTCTCCTCTCTCTCTCCCAGTCTCTCCTCTCTCTCTCCCAGTCTCTCCTCTCTCTCCCCAGTCTCTCCTCCTCTCCCAGTCTCTCCTCTCTCTCCCCAGTGTCTCCTCTCTCTCCCAGTCTCTCCTCACTCTCCCAGTCTCTCCTCTCTCTCCCAGTCTCTCCTCTCTCTCCCAGTCTCTCCTCACTCTCCCAGTCTCTCCTCTCTCTCTCCCAGTCTCTCCTCACTCTCCCAGTCTCTCCTCTCTCTCCCAGTCTCTCCTCTCTCTCCCAGTCTCTCCTCTCTCTCCCAGTCTCTCCTCACTCTCCCAGTCTCTCTCTCTCTCTCCCAGTCTCTCCTCACTCTCCCAGTCTCTCCTCTCTCCCAGTCTCTCCTCTCTCTCCCAGTCTCTCCTCACTCTCCCAGTCTCTCCTCTCTCTCCCAGTCTCTCCTCACTCTCCCAGTCTCTCCTCTCTCTCCCAGTCTCTCCTCTCTCTCTCCCAGTCTCTCCTCTCACTCTCCCAGTCTCTTCTCTCACACTCTCCCAGTCTCTCCTCTCTCTCCCAGTCTCTCCTCACTCTCCCAGTCTCTCCTCTCTCTCTCCCAGTCTCTCCTCCCTCTCCCAGTCTCTCCTCTCTCTCCCAGTCTCTCCTCTCTCTCTCCCAGTCTCTCCTCTCTCTCCCAGTCTCTCCTCTCTCTCCCAGTCTCTCCTCTCTCTCCCCAGTCTCTCCTCTCTCTCCCAGTCTCTCTCTCTCTCTCCCAGTCTCTCCTCACTCTCCCAGTCTCTCCTCACTCTCCCAGTCTCTCCTCTCTCTCTCCCAGTCTCTCCTCACTCTCCCAGTCTCTCCTCTCTCTCCCAGTCTCTCTTCTCTCTCCCAGTCTCTCCTCACTCTCCCAGTCTCTCCTCTCTCTCTCCCAGTCTCTCCTCTCTCTCCCAGTCTCTCCTCACTCTCCCAGTCTCTCCTCTCTCTCTCCCAGTCTCTCCTCACTCTCCCAGTCTCTCCTCTCACACTCTCCCAGTCTCTCCTCACTCTCCCAGTCTCTCCTCACTCTCCCAGTCTCTCCTCTCACACTCTCCCAGTCTCTCCTCTCTCTCCCAGTCTCTCCTCACTCTCTCCAGTCTCTCCTCCCTCTCCCAGTCTCTCCTCTCTCTCCCAGTCTCTCCTCTCTCTCTCCCAGTCTCTCCTCTCACTCTCCCAGTCTCTCCTCTCACTCTCCCAGTCTCTCCTCACTCTCCCAGTCTCTCCTCTCTCTCTCCCAGTCTCTCCTCTCTCTCTCCCAGTCTCTCCTCCCTCTCCCAGTCTCTCCTCTCTCTCCCAGTCTCTCCTCTCTCTCCCCCAGTCTCTCCTCTCTCTCCCAGTCTCTCCTCTCTCTCCCAGTCTCTCCTCTCTCTCCCAGTCTCTCCTCTCTCTCTCCCAGTCTCTCCTCTCTCTCCCCAGTCTCTCCTCCTCTCCCAGTCTCTCTCTCTCTCCCAGTCTCTCCTCTCTCTCCCAGTCTCTCCTCACTCTCCCAGTCTCTCCTCTCTCTCCCAGTCTCTCCTCTCTCTCCCAGTCTCTCCTCACTCTCCCAGTCTCTCCTCTCTCTCTCCCAGTCTCTCCTCACTCTCCCAGTCTCTCCTCTCTCTCCCAGTCTCTCTTCTCTCTCCCAGTCTCTCCTCACTCTCCCAGTCTCTCCTCTCTCTCTCCCAGTCTCTCCTCTCTCTCCCAGTCTCTCCTCACTCTCCCAGTCTCTCCTCTCTCTCTCCCAGTCTCTCCTCACTCTCCCAGTCTCTCCTCTCACACTCTCCCAGTCTCTCCTCACTCTCCCAGTCTCTCCTCACTCTCCCAGTCTCTCCTCTCTCTCCCAGTCTCTCCTCACTCTCCCAGTCTCTCCTCCTCTCCCAGTCTCTCCTCTCTCTCAGTCTCTCCTCTCTCTCCCAGTCTCCCCTCACTCTCCCAGTCTCTCCTCTCTCTCCCCAGTCTCTCCTCTCTCTCCCCAGTCTCTCCTCACTCTCCCAGTCTCTCTCTCTCTCCCAGTCTCTCCTCACTCTCCCAGTCTCTCCTCTCTCTCCCAGTCTCTCCTCTCTCTCTCCCAGTCTCTCCTCTCTCTCTCCCAGTCTCTCCTCTCTCTCTCCCAGTCTCTCCTCTCTCTCTCCCAGTCTCTCCTCTCACTCTCCCAGTCTCTCCTCTCACACTCTCCCAGTCTCTCCTCACTCTCCCAGTCTCTCCTCTCTCTCCCCAGTCTCTCCTCACTCTCCCAGTCTCTCCTCTCGCTCCCAGTCTCTCCTCTCTCTCGCCCAGTTTCTCCTCTCACTCTCCCAGTCTCTCCTCCACACTCTCCCAGTCTCTCCTCACTCTCCCAGTCTCTCCTCACTCTCCCAGTCTCTCCTCACTCTCCCAGTCTCTCCTCTCTCTCTCCCAGTCTCTCCTCCCACTCTCCCAGTCTCTCCTCTCTCTCCCAGTCTCTCCTCTCTCTCTCCCAGTCTCTCCTCTCTCTCCCAGTCTCTCCTCTCTCTCTCCCAGTCTCTCCTCTCTCTCTCCCAGTCTCTCCTCTCTCTCTCCCAGTCTCTCCTCTCTCTCTCCCAGTCTCTCCTCTCTCTCCCCAGTCTCTCCTCTCTCTCCCAGTCTCTCCTCTCTCTCTCCCAGTCTCTCCTCTCACACTCTCCCAGTCTCTCCTCTCACACTCTCCCAGTCTCTCCTCTCTCTCCCAGTCTCTCCTCCTCTCCCAGTCTCTCCTCTCTCTCCCCAGTCTCTCCTCTCACTCTCCCAGTCTCTCCTCTCACACTCTCCCAGTCTCTCCTCCCACTCTCCCAGTCTCTCCTCACTCTCCCAGTCTCTCCTCTCTCTCCCAGTCTCTCCTCCCTCCCAGTCTCTCCTCTCTCTCCCAGTCTCTCCTCTCTCTCTCCCAGTCTCTCCTCTCTCTCCCAGTCTCTCCTCTCTCTCCCAGTCTCTCCTCTCTCTCCCAGTCTCTCCTCTCTCTCTCCCAGTCTCTCCTCTCTCTCTCCCAGTCTCTCCTCACTCTCCCAGTCTCTCCTCTCTCTCCCAGTCTCTCCTCTCTCTCCCAGTCTCTCCTCACTCTCCCAGTCTCTCCTCTCTCTCCCCAGTCTCTCCTCTCTCTCCCAGTCTCTCCTCTCTCTCCCAGTCTCTCCTCACTCTCCCAGTCTCTCCTCTCTCTCTCCCAGTCTCTCCTCACTCTCCCAGTCTCTCCTCTCTCTCCCAGTCTCTCTTCTCTCTCCCAGTCTCTCTCCCACTCTCCCAGTCTCTCTCTCTCTCCCAGTCTCTCCTCTCTCTCCCAGTCTCTCCTCACTCTCCCAGTCTCTCCTCTCTCTCTCCCAGTCTCTCCTCACTCTCCCAGTCTCTCCTCTCACACTCTCCCAGTCTCTCCTCACTCTCCCAGTCTCTCCTCACTCTCCCAGTCTCTCCTCACTCTCCCCAGTCTCTCCTCACTCTCCCAGTCTCTCCTCCCACTCTCCCAGTCTCTCCTCTCTCTCAGTCTCTCCTCACTCTCCCAGTCTCTCCTCCACTCTCCCAGTCTCTCCTCTCTCTCCCAGTCTCTCCTCTCTCTCCCAGTCTCTCCTCACTCTCCCAGTCTCTCCTCTCTCTCCCAGTCTCTCCTCACTCTCCCAGTCTCTCCTCTCTCTCCCAGTCTCTCCTCTCTCTCTCCCAGTCTCTCCTCTCTCTCTCCCAGTCTCTCCTCTCTCTCTCCCAGTCTCTCCTCTCTCTCTCCCAGTCTCTCCTCTCACTCTCCCAGTCTCTCCTCTCACACTCTCCCAGTCTCTCCTCCCACTCTCCCAGTCTCTCCTCTCTCTCCCAGTCTCTCCTCACTCTCCCAGTCTCTCCTCTCGCTCCCAGTCTCTCCTCTCTCTCGCCCAGTTTCTCCTCTCACTCTCCCAGTCTCTCCTCTCACACTCTCCCAGTCTCTCCTCACTCTCCCAGTCTCTCCTCCCTCTCCCAGTCTCTCCTCACTCTCCCAGTCTCTCCTCTCTCTCTCCCAGTCTCTCCTCCCTCTCCCAGTCTCTCCTCTCTCTCCCAGTCTCTCCTCTCTCTCCCAGTCTCTCCTCTCTCTCCCAGTCTCTCCTCTCTCTCTCCCAGTCTCTCCTCTCTCTCTCCCAGTCTCTCCTCTCTCTCTCCCAGTCTCTCCTCTCTCTCTCCCAGTCTCTCCTCTCTCTCTCCCAGTCTCTCCTCTCTCTCTCCCAGTCT
Organism: Oncorhynchus tshawytscha; assembly: GCF_018296145.1. Classification (NCBI taxonomy): domain Eukaryota; kingdom Metazoa; phylum Chordata; class Actinopteri; order Salmoniformes; family Salmonidae; genus Oncorhynchus; species Oncorhynchus tshawytscha. Next base: position 7,942,267 of record NC_056455.1, read on the forward strand.
CTCCTCTCACTCTCCCAGTCTCTCCTCTCACACTCTCCCAGTCTCTCCTCTCACACTCTCCCAGTCTCTCCTCTCTCTCCCAGTCTCTCCTCACTCTCCCAGTCTCTCCTCTCTCCCCAGTCTCTCCTCTCACTCTCTCCCAGTCTCTCCTCTCACACTCTCCCAGTCTCTCCTCACTCTCCCAGTCTCTCCTCACTCTCCCAGTCTCTCCTCTCTCTCTCCCAGTCTCTCCTCCCTCTCCCAGTCTCTCCTCTCTCTCCCCAGTCTCTCCTCTCTCTCTCCCAGTCTCTCCTCTCTCTCCCAGTCTCTCCTCTCTCTCCCAGTCTCTCCTCTCTCTCCCAGTCTCTCCTCTCTCTCTCCCAGTCTCTCCTCACTCTCCCAGTCTCTCCTCTCTCTCTCCCAGTCTCTCCTCTCTCTCCCAGTCTCTCCTCACTCTCCCAGTCTCTCCTCTCTCTCCCAGTCTCTCCTCTCTCTCCCAGTCTCTCCTCTCTCTCCCAGTCTCTCCTCTCTCTCCCAGTCTCTCCTCTCTCTCTCCCAGTCTCTCCTCTCTCTCCCAGTCTCTCCTCTCTCTCCCAGTCTCTCCTCTCTCTCTCCCAGTCTCTCCTCTCACTCTCCCAGTCTCTCCTCTCACACTCTCCCAGTCTCTCCTCACTCTCCCAGTCTCTCCTCACTCTCCCAGTCTCTCCTCTCTCTCTCCCAGTCTCTCCTCCCTCTCCCAGTCTCTCCTCTCTCTCCCAGTCTCTCCTCTCTCTCTCCCAGTCTCTCCTCTCTCTCCCAGTCTCTCCTCTCTCTCCCAGTCTCTCCTCTCTCTCCCAGTCTCTCCTCTCTCTCCCAGTCTCTCCTCTCTCTCTCCCAGTCTCTCCTCCCACTCTCCCAGTCTCTCCTCTCTCTCCCAGTCTCTCCTCTCTCTCCCAGTCTCTCCTCTCTCCCAGTCTCTCCTCTCTCTCCCAGTCTCTCCTCTCTCTCTCCCAGTCTCTCCTCTCTCTCCCAGTCTCTCCACTCTCCCAGTCTCTCCTCTCTCTCCCAGTCTCTCCTCTCTCTCCCAGTCTCTCCTCTCTCTCCCAGTCTCTCCTCTCTCTCCCAGTCTCTCCTCTCTCTCCCAGTCTCTCCTCTCTCTCCCAGTCTCTCCTCTCTCTCCCAGTCTCTCCTCTCTCTCTCCCAGTCTCTCCTCCCTCTCCCAGTCTCTCCTCTCTCTCCCAGTCTCTCCTCTCTCTCTCCCAGTCTCTCCTCTCTCTCCCAGTCTCTCCTCACTCTCCCAGTCTCTCCTCTCACTCTCCCAGTCTCTCCTCACTCTCCCAGTCTCTCCTCACTCTCCCAGTCTCTCCTCTCACACTCTCCCAGTCTCTCCTCACTCTCCCAGTCTCTCCTCACTCTCCCAGTCTCTCCTCTCTCTCTCCCAGTCTCTCCTCCCTCTCCCAGTCTCTCCTCTCTCTCCCAGTCTCTCCCTCTCTCTCTCCCAGTCTCTCCTCTCTCTCTCCCCAGTCTCTCCTCTCACTCTCCCAGTCTCTCCTCTCACACTCTCCCAGTCTCTCCTCACTCTCCCAGTCTCTCCTCTCTCTCTCCCAGTCTCTCCTCTCTCTCTCCCAGTCTCTCCTCCCTCTCCCAGTCTCTCCTCTCTCTCCCAGTCTCTCCTCTCTCTCTCCCAGTCTCTCCCTCTCTCTCTCCCAGTCTCTCCTCTCTCTCTCCAGTCTCTCCTCTCTCTCCCAGTCTCTCCTCTCTCTCTCCCAGTCTCTCCTCTCTCTCTCCCAGTCTCTCCCTCACTCTCCCAGTCTCTCCTCTCTCTCCCAGTCTCTCCTCTCTCTCCCAGTCTCTCCTCACTCTCCCAGTCTCTCCTCTCTCTCCCAGTCTCTCCTCTCTCTCCCAGTCTCTCCCTCACTCTCCCAGTCTCTCCTCTCTCTCCCAGTCTCTCCTCACTCTCCCAGTCTCTCCTCTCTCTCCCAGTCTCTCTTCTCTCTCCCAGTCTCTCCTCCTCTCCCAGTCTCTCCTCTCTCTCTCCCAGTCTCTCCTCTCTCTCCCCAGTCTCTCCTCACTCTCCCAGTCTCTCCTCTCTCTCTCCCAGTCTCTCCTCACTCTCCCAGTCTCTCCTCTCACACTCTCCCAGTCTCTCCTCACTCTCCCAGTCTCTCCTCACTCTCCCAGTCTCTCCTCACTCTCCCAGTCTCTCCTCCTCTCCCAGTCTCTCCTCACTCTCCCAGTCTCTCCTCTCTCTCAGTCTCTCCTCACTCTCCCAGTCTCTCCTCACTCTCCCAGTCTCTCCTCTCTCTCCCAGTCTCTCCTCTCTCTCCCAGTCTCTCCTCACTCTCCCAGTCTCTCCTCTCTCTCCCAGTCTCTCCTCACTCTCCCAGTCTCTCCTCTCTCTCCCAGTCTCTCCTCTCTCTCTCCCAGTCTCTCCTCTCTCTCTCCCAGTCTCTCCTCTCTCTCTCCCAGTCTCTCCTCTCTCTCTCCCAGTCTCTCCTCTCACTCTCCCAGTCTCTCCTCTCACACTCTCCCAGTCTCTCCTCACTCTCCCAGTCTCTCCTCTCTCTCCCAGTCTCTCCTCACTCTCCCAGTCTCTCCTCTCGCTCCCAGTCTCTCCTCTCTCTCATAGTTTCTCCTCTCACTCTCCCAGTCTCTCCTCTCACACTCTCCCAGTCTCTCCTCACTCTCCCAGTCTCTCCTCCTCTCCCAGTCTCTCCTCTCACTCTCCCAGTCTCTCTCTCTCTCTCCCAGTCTCTCCTCCCTCTCCCAGTCTCTCCTCTCTCTCCCAGTCTCTCCTCTCTCTCTCCCAGTCTCTCCTCTCTCTCCCAGTCTCTCCTCTCTCTCTCCAGTCTCTCCTCTCTCTCTCCCAGTCTCTCCTCTCTCTCTCCCAGTCTCTCCTCTCTCTCTCCCAGTCTCTCCTCTCTCTCTCCCAGTCTCTCCTCTCTCTCTCCCAGTCTCTCCTCTCTCTCTCCCAGTCTCTCCTCTCACTCTCCCAGTCTCTCCTCTCACACTCTCCCAGTCTCTCCTCTCACACTCTCCCAGTCTCTCCTCTCTCTCCCAGTCTCTCCTCCACTCTCCCAGTCTCTCCTCTCTCTCCCAGTCTCTCCTCTCACTCTCCCAGTCTCTCCTCTCACACTCTCCCAGTCTCTCCTCCTCTCCCAGTCTCTCCTCACTCTCCCAGTCTCTCCTCTCTCTCTCCCAGTCTCTCCTCCCTCTCCCAGTCTCTCCTCTCTCTCCCAGTCTCTCCTCTCTCTCTCCCAGTCTCTCCTCTCTCTCCCAGTCTCTCCTCTCTCTCCCAGTCTCTCCTCTCTCTCCCAGTCTCTCCTCTCTCTCTCCCAGTCTCTCCTCTCTCTCTCCCAGTCTCTCCTCTCACTCTCCCAGTCTCTCCTCTCTCTCCCAGTCTCTCCTCTCTCTCCCAGTCTCTCCTCTCTCTCCCAGTCTCTCCTCTCTCTCCCAGTCTCTCCTCTCTCTCTCCCAGTCTCTCCTCTCTCTCCCAGTCTCTCCTCTCTCTCCCAGTCTCTCCTCTCTCTCCCAGTCTCTCCTCTCTCTCTCCCAGTCTCTCCTCTCTCTCTCCCAGTCTCTCCTCACTCTCCCAGTCTCTCCTCTCTCTCCCAGTCTCTCCTCTCTCTCCCAGTCTCTCCTCACTCTCCCAGTCTCTCCTCTCTCTCTCCCAGTCTCTCCTCTCTCTCCCAGTCTCTCCTCACTCTCCCAGTCTCTCCTCTCTCTCTCCCAGTCTCTCCTCCACTCTCCCAGTCTCTCCTCTCACACTCTCCCAGTCTCTCCTCCACTCTCCCAGTCTCTCCTCACTCTCCCAGTCTCTCCTCACTCTCCCAGTCTCTCCTCACTCTCCCAGTCTCTCCTCTCTCTCCCAGTCTCTCCTCACTCTCCCAGTCTCTCCTCACTCTCCCAGTCTCTCCTCTCTCTCCCAGTCTCTCCTCTCTCTCCCAGTCTCTCCTCACTCTCCCAGTCTCTCCTCTCTCTCCCAGTCTCTCCTCACTCTCCCAGTCTCTCCTCTCTCTCCCAGTCTCTCCTCTCTCTCTCCCAGTCTCTCCTCTCACTCTCCCAGTCTCTCCTCTCACACTCTCCCAGTCTCTACTCACTCTCCCCAGTCTCTCCTCACTCTCCCAGTCTCTCCTCTCTCTCTCCCAGTCTCTCCTCCCTCTCCCAGTCTCTCCTCTCTCTCCCAGTCTCTCCTCTCTCTCCCAGTCTCTCCTCTCTCTCCCAGTCTCTCCTCTCTCTCCCAGTCTCTCCTCTCTCTCTCCCAGTCTCTCCTCTCTCTCTCCCAGTCTCTCTCCACTCTCCCAGTCTCTCCTCTCTCTCCCAGTCTCTCCTCTCTCTCCCAGTCTCTCCTCACTCTCCCAGTCTCTCCTCTCTCTCTCCCAGTCTCTCCTCCTCCCAGTCTCTCCTCTCTCCCAGTCTCTCCTCTCTCTCCCAGTCTCTCCTCACTCTCCCAGTCTCTCCCTCCCAGTCTCTCCTCTCTCTCTCCAGTCTCTCCTCTCTCTCCCCAGTCTCTCCTCTCTCTCTCCCAGTCTCTCCTCTCACACTCTCCCAGTCTCTCCTCTCACACTCTCCCAGTCTCTCCTCACTCTCCCAGTCTCTCCTCTCTCTCCCAGTCTCTCCTCACTCTCCCAGTCTCTCCTCACTCTCCCAGTCTCTCCTCTCTCTCCCAGTCTCTCCTCTCTCTCCCAGTCTCTCCTCTCTCTCTCCCAGTCTCTCCTCTCTCTCCCCAGTCTCTCCTCTCTCTCTCCCAGTCTCTCCTCTCTCTCCCAGTCTCTCCTCTCTCTCTCCCAGTCTCTCCTCTCTCTCCCAGTCTCTCCTCTCTCTCCCAGTCTCTCCTCTCTCTCCCAGTCTCTCCTCTCTCTCCCCAGTCTCTCCTCTCTCTCTCCCAGTCTCTCCTCTCTCTCCCAGTCTCTCCTCTCTCTCCCAGTCTCTCCTCTCTCTCCCAGTCTCTCCTCTCTCTCCCAGTCTCTCCTCTCTCTCCCAGTCTCTCCTCTCTCTCCCAGTCTCTCCTCTCTCTCCCAGTCTCTCCTCCCACTCTCCCAGTCTCTCCTCTCTCTCTCCCAGTCTCTCCTCACTCTCCCAGTCTCTCCTCTCTCTCCCAGTCTCTCCTCTCTCTCTCCCAGTCTCTCCTCTCTCTCCCAGTCTCTCCTCTCTCTCTCCCAGTCTCTCCTCTCTCTCCCAGTCTCTCCTCTCTCTCCCAGTCTCTCCTCTCTCTCTCCCAGTCTCTCCTCTCTCTCCCCAGTCTCTCCTCTCTCTCCCAGTCTCTCCTCTCTCTCCCAGTCTCTCCTCTCTCTCCCAGTCTCTCCTCTCTCTCTCCCAGTCTCTCTCTCTCTCCCAGTCTCTCCTCACTCTCCCAGTCTCTCCTCTCTCTCTCCCAGTCTCCTCTCCCTCCCAGTCTCTCCTCTCTCTCCCAGTCTCTCCTCTCTCTCCCAGTCTCTCCTCACTCTCCCAGTCTCTCCTCTCTCTCTCAGTCTCTCCTCTCTCTCTCTCTCTCTCTCTCCCAGTCTCTCCTCACTCTCCCAGTCTCTCCTCTCTCTCTCCCAGTCTCTCCTCCCACTCTCCCAGTCTCTCCTCTCTCTCTCCCAGTCTCTCCTCTCTCTCCCAGTCTCTCCTCACTCTCCCAGTCTCTCCTCTCTCTCTCCCAGTCTCTCCTCACTCTCCCAGTCTCTCCTCTCCATCCCAGTCTCTCCTCTCTCTCCCAGTCTCTCCTCACTCTCCCAGTCTCTCCTCACTCTCCCAGTCTCTCCTCACTCTCTCAGTCTCTCCTCACTCTCCCAGTCTCTCCTCACTCTCCCAGTCTCTCCTCTCTCTCACCCAGTCTCTCCTCACTCTCCCAGTCTCTCCTCTCACACTCTCCCAGTCTCTCCTCACTCTCCCAGTCTCTCCTCTCTCTCCCAGTCTCTCCTCACTCTCCCAGTCTCTCCTCACTCTCCCAGTCTCTCCTCTCTCTCCCAGTCTCTCCTCTCTCTCCCAGTCTCTCCTCTCTCTCTCCCAGTCTCTCCTCTCTCTCCCAGTCTCTCCTCTCTCTCCCAGTCTCTCCTCTCTCTCCCAGTCTCTCCTCTCTCTCCCAGTCTCTCCTCTCTCTCCCAGTCTCTCCTCTCTCTCCCAGTCTCTCCTCTCTCTCCCAGTCTCTCCTCTCTCTCTCCCCAGTCTCTCCTCTCTCTCCCCAGTCTCTCCTCTCTCTCCCAGTCTCTCCTCTCTCTCCCAGTCTCTCCTCTCTCTCCCAGTCTCTCCTCTCTCTCCAAGTCTCTCCTCTCTCTCCCAGTCTCTCCTCTCTCTCTCCCAGTCTCTCCTCTCTCTCCCAGTCTCTCCTCACTCTCCCAGTCTCTCCTCTCTCTCTCCCAGTCTCCTCTCTCTCCCCAGTCTCTCCTCTCTCTCCCAGTCTCTCCTCTCTCTCCCAGTCTCTCCTCACTCTCCCAGTCTCTCCTCTCTCTCCCAGTCTCTCCTCTCTCTCTCTCCTCTCTCTCCCAGTCTCTCCTCACTCTCCCAGTCTCTCCTCTCTCTCTCCAAGTCTCTCCTCACTCTCCCAGTCTCTCCTCTCTCTCTCCCAGTCTCTCCTCTCTCTCCCAGTCTCTCCTCACTCTCCCAGTCTCTCTCTCTCTCTCTCCCAGTCTCTCCTCACTCTCCCAGTCTCTCCTCTCTCTCTCCCAGTCTCTCCTCACTCTCCCAGTCTCTCCTCTCTCTCTCCCAGTCTCTCCTCTCCATCCCAGTCTCTCCTCTCTCTCCCAGTCTCTCCTCACTCTCCCAGTCTCTCCTCTCTCTCTCCCAGTCTCTCCTCTCTCTCCCAGTCTCTCCTCTCTCTCCCAGTCTCTCCACTCTCTCCCAGTCTCTCCTCTCTCTCCCAGTCTCTCCTCTCTCTCTCCCAGTCTCTCCTCTCTCTCCCAGTCTCTCCTCTCTCTCCCAGTCTCTCCTCTCTCTCCCAGTCTCTCCTCTCTCTCCCAGTCTCTCCTCTCTCTCCCAGTCTCTCCTCTCTCTCTCCCAGTCTCTCCTCTCTCTCCCAGTCTCTCCTCCCACTCTCCCAGTCTCTCCTCTCTCTCTCCCAGTCTCCTCTCTCTCCCAGTCTCTCCTCTCTCTCCCAGTCTCTCCTCTCTCTCCCAGTCTCTCCTCTCTCTCCCAGTCTCTCCTCTCTCTCCCAGTCTCTCCTCTCTCTCTCTCTCCTCTCTCTCCCAGTCTCTCCTCACTCTCCCAGTCTCTCCTCTCTCTCTCCCAGTCTCTCCTCACTCTCCCAGTCTCTCCTCTCTCTCTCCCAGTCTCTCCTCTCTCTCCCAGTCTCTCCTCACTCTCCCAGTCTCTCCTCTCTCTCTCCCAGTCTCTCCTCACTCTCCCAGTCTCTCCTCTCTCTCTCCCAGTCTCTCCTCACTCTCCCAGTCTCTCCTCTCTCTCTCCCAGTCTCTCCTCTCCATCCCAGTCTCTCCTCTCTCTCCCAGTCTCTCCTCACTCTCCCAGTCTCTCCTCTCTCTCTCCCAGTCTCTCCTCACTCTCCCAGTCTCTCCTCTCTCTCTCCCAGTCTCTCCTCACTCTCCCAGTCTCTCCTCTCTCTCCCAGTCTCTCCTCTCTCTCCCAGTCTCTCCTTTCTCTCCCAGTCTCTCCTCTCTCTCTCCCAGTCTCTCCTCTCTCTCCCAGTCTCTCCTCTCTCTCTCCCAGTCTCTCCTCTCTCTCTCCCCAGTCTCTCCTCTCTCTCTCCCAGTCTCTCCTCACTCTCCCAGTCTCTCCTCTCTCTCCCAGTCTCTCCTCTCTCTCTCCCAGTCTCTCCTCTCTCTCCCAGTCTCTCCTCTCTCTCTCCCAGTCTCTCCTCCCTCCCCAGTTTGTAACAGAACTGAGCTTGAGCAAATAGAAGATTCAGTTCATGTATTTTTGTTTGTGTTTCCATGTCTTTGTTATGGATTGGTAATCATAGGGCTCTAGACTAAATCCTTCTAAACAATATTTCTGGCACGGTGAGTAAGTAAACCTTGAATTGGAAATGATGAGTCAAAACAATGCAGCTGAATGACATAGGAATTATCTTGTCACTCTCCAACATATCAAAGAAAAACAAAACGAATTATGTCAAGAAAAAGGACAAAGAACGTTTCTCCACTCTTACTAGGCTTGTTCCTAAGACAATGCTTGATGAGAATTGGTGTGACTAAAAACCAAATTGAACCCAAATGCCTCAGTCTCTCCATGTTTTGAGAGGGACCGTTGATGATGCTTAGCTCAACAGGCAGTGCAGCAGAATAGAAGCTTGATCAACCCTCTCTGGATGACTGAGATGAGATTTACATCAAACAGGAACCTGCTCTGATCACATGCCTTGTTTATTACTACATTCTGTCTCTCTCTCCCTCTCTCCCTCAAACCCCCCTCTCTCTCTTTTTGCTCCCTCTCTCTCACCCCCCTCTCTTAACCCCTCTTCTCTCTCCTCTCTCCCTCAACCCCCCTCTCTCTTTTTGCTCCTCTCTCTCACCCCCCCTCTCCTCTCTCTCTTAACCCCTCTTCTCTCTCCCTCTCTCCCTCAACCCCCCTCTCTCTCTTTTTGCTCCCTCTCTCTCACCCCCCTCTCTCTCCTCTCTCTCTTAACCCCTCTTCTCTCTCCCTCTCTCCCTCAACCCCCTCTCTCTTTTTGCTCCCTCTCTCTCTTAACCCCTCTTCTCTCTCCCTCTCTCCCTCAACCCCCTCTCTCTTTTTTGCTCCCTCTCTCTCACCCCCTCTCTCTCCTCTCTCTCTTAACCCCTCTTCTCTCTCCCTCAACCCCCCCTCTCTTTTTTGCTCCCTCTCTCTCACCCCCTCTCTCCTCCTCTCTCTCCCCATCTCTCTCTCCTCTCTCTTAACCCCTCTTCTCTCTCCCCTCTCTCTCCCCTCTCTCCCCCTCTCTCTGTCTCTCTCTCTCTCTCGGTCTCTCTCCCCATCTCTCCTCTCTCCTCTCTCTTAACCCCTCTTCTCACTCCCCCTCCCTCTCTCCTCTCTCTTAACCCCTCTTCTCTCTCTCTCTCTCTCTGTCTCTCGTTCTGTCTGTAGGTAACTCTAAACAGGGTCTTCGGTGTAGAACCTGTAAGATGGGTGCTCACCTGTGGTGCACCTCAGAATTGTCCCAGCAGCCCTGCAATGGAAAGGTATGTCCCCTGCCCTGGTCTACAGATCTGGACACACACACACACACACCCCGCAGTACTGGCCCCAAGGCTGAATAAGTGCTTCTCAACGTCCTGTCCATGTATGCAGTGAAAAAGTGCTAACCGTATGGGCACACATATGGAATGAGAGGTGAGTATGCAGCAGTGTTTGTGGGTGTGTGTATACATTTGTGTACAGCTGTGCATGCATAGATACTGCTGATGCTGTTGAAACCGGCCCGTTAGTCAGTGGTCAGAGTGGTCCCTCTGGTAGAAGGCAAAGGCTCCCCTGTCTGAACTCTGTCTAAATATTCCCTATCTGTTTCAAACCACACATGATCTCTCTGGATCCCTTCAAGGACGCCAGATAGATGCCATTGGTAGGCAGGGGAAGTCAGGTCCCTGAACAACACTGTTTGAGATTCCCTGAGAAACTCAGGAGCTGTTGGATGTAGATAAAATACCGTACTGAGAAGTTGAGGGGAGGGAGAGAGAGAGAGAGAGGGGATGGAGGGAGAGAGAGAGGGGAGGGAATAAGGGAGGGAGTGATAGAGGAGAGAGCGAGGAGGGAGGGAGGGATAGGATTATCTACGATGAGCCAGAATATCTCTGGAAGGAACAAAGGAAGACCATTCATCCCTGTTACTCTGCCTCTGTATTATAACAGTGCTGATAGCTCATCTCAATGTCAGCGCGCATGGAAATCAATATCTCCATTGAAACGGTCCCCGTGCCTAATTCAGTGTGAAATTGTTTGTTGTGTGCAGTTGTGAAAGTGTAGGTAGGCTATGTGCTTGTGTGAGTGTTTCATTTTGTGTGTGTGTGAGTGTTTCATTATGTGTGTGTGTGTTTCATTATGTGTGTGTGTGTTTCATTATGTGTGTGAGTGTTTCATTATGTGTGTGTGAGTGTTTCATTATGTGTGTGTGTGTTTCATTATGTGTGTGAGTGTTTCATTATGTGTGTGTGTGTTTCATTATGTGTGTGTGTGTGTTTCATTATGTGTGTGTGAGTGTTTCATTATGTGTGTGTGTTTCATTATGTGTGTGTGAGTGTTTCATTATGTGTGTGAGTGTTTCATTATGTGTGTGTGTTTCATTATGTGTGTGTGTGTTTCATTATGTGTGTGTGTGTGTGTTTCATTATGTGTGTGTGAGTGTTTCATTATGTGTGTGTGTTTCATTATGTGTGTGTGTGTTTCATTATGTGTGTGTGTGTGTGTTTCATTTTGTGTGTGTGAGTGTTTCATTATGTGTGTGTGTGTTTCATTATGTGTGTGTGTGTTTCATTATGTGTGTGTGTGTTTCATTATGTGTGTGTGTGTTTCTTTATGTGTGTGAGTGTTTCATTATGTGTGTGTGAGTGTTTCATTATGTGTGTGTGAGTGTTTCATTATGTGTGTGTGAGTGTTTCATTATGTGTGTGTGAGTGTTTCATTATGTGTGTGTGAGTGTTTCATTATGTGTGTGAGTGTTTCATTATGTGTGTGTGTTTCATTATGTGTGTGTGAGTGTTTCATTATGTGTGTGAGTGTTTCATTATGTGTGTGTGTGAGTGTTTCATTATGTGTGTGTGAGTGTTTCATTATGTGTGTGTGTTTCATTATGTGTGTGTGTGTTTCATTATGTGTGTGTGTGTGTGTTTCATTATGTGTGTGTGAGTGTTTCATTATGTGTGTGTGTTTCATTATGTGTGTGTGTGTTTCATTATGTGTGTGTGTGTTTCATTATGTGTGTGTGTGTGTGTTTCATTATGTGTGTGTGAGTGTTTCATTATGTGTGTGTGTTTCATTATGTGTGTGTGTGTTTCATTATGTGTGTGTGTGTGTGTTTCATTTTGTGTGTGTGAGTGTTTCATTATGTGTGTGTGTGTTTCATTATGTGTGTGTGTGTTTCATTATGTGTGTGAGTGTTTCATTATGTGTGTGTGAGTGTTTCATTATGTGTGTGTGAGTGTTTCATTATGTGTGTGTGAGTGTTTCATTATGTGTGTGTGAGTGTTTCATTATGTGTGTGTGTGTGTGTGTTTCATTATGTGTGTGAGTGTTTCATTATGTGTGTGTGTTTCATTGTGTGTGTGTGTGTTTCATTATGTGTGTGAGTGTTTCATTATGTGTGTGTGTTTCATTATGTGTGTGTGTGTTTCATTATGTGTGTGTGTTTCATTGTGTGTGTGTGTTTCATTATGTGTGTGTGTGTGTGTTTCATTATGTGTGTGAGTGTTTCATTATGTGTGTGTGTTTCATTATGTGTGTGTGTGTTTCATTATGTGTGTGTGTTTCATTGTGTGTGAGTGTTTCATTATGTGTGTGTGTTTCATTATGTGTGTGTGTGTTTCATTATGTGTGTGTGTTTCATTGTGTGTGTGTGTTTCATTATGTGTGTGTGTGTGTGTTTCATTATGTGTGTGTGTGTTTCATTATGTGTGAGTGTTTCATTATGTGTGTGTGTGTTTCATTGTGTGTGTGTGTTTCATTATGTGTGTGTGTGTTTCATTGTGTGTGTGAGTGTTTCATTATGTGTGTGAGTGTTTCATTGTGTGTGTGTGTTTCATTGTGTGTGTGAGTGTTTCATTATGTGTGTGAGTGTTTCATTGTGTGTGTGAGTGTTTCATTGTGTGTGTGTGTTTCATTGTGTGTGTGAGTGTTTCATTATGTGTGTGAGTGTTTCATTGTGTGTGTGTGTTTCATTGTGTGTGTGAGTGTTTCATTATGTGTGTGAGTGTTTCATTATGTGTGTGTGTGTTTCATTGTGTGTGTGAGTGTTTCATTATGTGTGTGTGAGTGTTTCATTATGTGTGTGAGTGTTTCATTATGTGTGTGAGTGTTTCATTATGTGTGTGTGTGTTTCATTATGTGTGTGTGAGTGTTTCATTATGTGTGTGAGTGTTTCATTATGTGTGTGTGAGTGTTTCATTGTGTGTGTGAGTGTTTCATTGTGTGTGTGAGTGTTTCATTATGTGTGTGTGAGTGTTTCATTATGTGTGTGTGAGTGTTTCATTATGTGTGTGAGTGTTTCATTATGTGTGTGTGTGTTTCATTATGTGTGTGTGAGAGTTTCATTATGTGTGTGAGTGTTTCATTATGTGTGTGAGTGTTTCATTATGTGTGTGAGTGTTTCATTATGTGTGTGTGAGTGTTTCATTGTGTGTGTGAGTGTTTCATTATGTGTGTGTGAGTGTTTCATTATGTGTGTGTGAGTGTTTCATTATGTGTGTGAGTGTTTCATTATGTGTGTGTGAGTGTTTCATTATGTGTGTGTGAGAGTTTCATTATGTGTGTGAGTGTTTCATTATGTGTGTGAGTGTTTCATTATGTGTGTGAGAGTTTCATTATGTGTGTGAGTGTTTCATTATGTGTGTGAGTGTTTCATTATGTGTGTGAGTGTGAGTGTTTCATTATGTGTGTGTGTGTGAGTGTTTCATTATGTGTGTGTGTGTTTCATTATGTGTGTGAGTGTTTCATTATGTGTGTGAGTGTTTCATTATGTGTGTGAGTGTTTCATTGTGTGTGTGAGAGTGCGCGCTCACGGATGCGCGTGTCGAGACCCTGGCAGTAGGTTTAATTGATTTACAATTAAGCCAGAGAAAACACAGTGATGTTAGCAATCTTACTTCTCGCAAGATACTCATGTATTGACTTTTGGCAACTGTTGGTCCGACTGTTGCTGCCAAGTCCGCCCTATCTCGTCCTCTCTCTCTACTTCAATTACTGTAATGTAATTCTATACATTTTCTGAATAAATACCCAGAACCACAGGCTATAAAAATGAATGTCTGTAAACAGAAAATCCATATTATTCCCCCTCCTCTGTGTGTGTTAGTCTGGGGTCGGGGTGTTCAAGCGGAACTTCAGCACTCCCATGCTGGTAAACGAACAACTGACTGTCGTCAAGGAGGTGCAGCCCACCCAAGGTGAACATGCTCAGTAAATAAAGTGTGTGTGTGTGTGTGCGTGTGTGTGTGTGTGTGTGTATCTGCAGCCATGTGTGGGGTGTCGTGCATGAAGGAAGACGTGTGTATTCTCCACGTGTCCATCTGCTTGTGTGTGTCCTAGCCTAGCTCTGCGAGGAAGTGGACGTGATTCATGTCCTTCACCCTATAGAATAGATCCTTGTGAATAAGGGTCAGCTCTCATTCCACCTGCTGTCCTTTCCTTCTTCCCTGTTTCCTTCCTCCTTCCATCCATCAGTGTTCCGTTAACCTGCCCCCTCCCTCCCACCACCATAACCCCAGGTCTGTCGCTTTGACCTCTGGGCTTGTGTTTCAAAATGGGACCCTATCCCCTTGGCCTTGTCAAAAATAGTGCACTATAAAGGGAATGGGGTGCTGTTTGGGACTCACATGGGGTCTGAGCCAGGGCAGGCTAGGATTATCACCTGTCATCACACACATCAGGTAATACAGGACAGTCCATCTGGCTGCCATTACAGTGACTGTCAAGCGTGGAAATGACTGGTTCAGTTTTAGTTAAATCTAGGTTTAGTTAAGTTTGGTTAAATCTAGGTTTAAATTGATGGAATAGAGAACCAGTCTGCCAGTATACCTGGAATAGAGAACCAGCCTGCCAGTCTACCTGGAATAGAGGACCAGTCTGCCAGTCTACCTGGAATAGAGAACCAGTCTGCCAGTCTACCTGGAATAGAGAACCAGTCTGCCAGTCTACCTGGAATAGAGAACCAGCCTGATTCTCATTCTGACTGAAACTCTGAAAACACAGCTTCAACCACTAATGCTTGACTTTCATCTCACAGAACTCTGAAACGACAATGTACCTCCTGAAAATACAATGTGCAAACTTGTAAAGAGCCTTGGACTTCACTGGTGCCCTTTGTCAGATCTTCAGCAGGTCACTGTCTGTCTGGGACTGGGTCATTACACCTATATTTAGAGCTCTGGGCTGGGCCTCCCTTAACGTCAGTTATGATGGCAGTTATACATGATCCCGATCTGTGATGCTGCTTCTACAAGGTTGTGTGTGTGTGTGTGTGTGTGTGTGTGTGTGTGTGTGTGTGTGTGTGTGTGTGTGTGTGTGTGTGTGTGTGTGTGTGCGCGCGCATGTGTTTGTGTCTTCTTGCACGTGTGTGTGTCTGTGTGTGTATCCCTGTAAAGGTTTAAATATCTGTGTGTGTTTTCAGGGGCAGGCCGGGGTCGTGGGGTGGACCCTATTTACGCAGCCCTGCGCTATGGGACGTCCCTGGCACAGATGAGCCGCTCCAGTTTTGGGAGCGTGTCCGAGTCGCCCACGCACAGCCAGGTATGACCTCGCCACCTGTACCATGGGGACACGCAGTCTGTTAATTAGTGACTCTATAGATGGTGTCTTCACCTTCATGTGACCCTGTATTCAATCTTCACATGTTCCTTCACCTTCATGTGACCCTGTATTCAATCTTCACATGTTCCTTCACCTTCATGTGACCCTGTATTCAATCTTCACATGTTCCTTCACCTTCATGTGACCCTGTATTCAATCTTCACATGTTCCTTCACCTTCGTGTGACCCTGTATTCAATCTTCACATGTTCCTTCACCTTCATGTGACCCTGTATTCAATCTTCACATGTTCCTTCACCTTCGTGTGACCCTGTATTCAATCTTCACATGTTCCTTCACCTTCATGTGAGCCTGTATTCAATCTTCACATGTTCCTTCACCTTCATGTGACCCTGTATTCAATCTTCACATGTTCTTTCACCTTCATGTGACCCTGTATTCAATCTTCACATGTTCCTTCACCTTCGTGTGACCCTGTATTCAATCTTCACATGTTCCTTCACCTTCATGTGAGCCTGTATTCAATCTTCACATGTTCCTTCACCTTCATGTGACCCTGTATTCAATCTTCACATGTTCCTTCACCTTCATGTGACCCTGTATTCAATTTTCACATGTTCCTTCACCTTCATGTGAGCCTGTATTCAATCTTCACATGTTCCTTCACCTTCATGTGAGCCTGTATTCAATCTTCACATGTTCCTTCACCTTCATGTGAGCCTATTTCTCTTGTCCTGTTGTGTTTCTGTACAACAGGAAGGCTGTTTAAAAAAAATAATACAAATGAACCGTTATTTTAGCAGGTAAGTTGACTGAGAACAGATTCTCAGGCTCTGAGTCATAGAGATATATTGTAGGTAAGAATGCCAGTTGAAGTGAGGGAGAATTTCTGGGATTACAGGTTGACGGGAAAGGTTATGACATAGAAAACGACAGAAACACATTTAGTGTCTCGATGTGTCCCGAGTTTGTCCTCTCTCCCTCTGTCTCTCACTTCCTCTATGATTTGTTGTCTTGAATCCCTCTTTTTCCATTTCTTTTCTCTGTTTCTCAGGGTGAAGGAGGAGAGGAGGGGGAGCAGAGGCAGTACAGCATGGAGGAGGAGATGCCACAGGAGACAGGGGGTAAGAACACGAGTGTGTGTGTGTGTGTGTGTGTGTGTGCCTAATGTATTTATGTGTGTGTATCTTGAGTATGTACATCCTTGCTTGCTGTCTGACCTGATCGTTCAGGCTGAGTGACCCATCTCCTTCTCTGTCAGATCTGCCTCCGTGTGAAAACGAGAAGGCTGAACCAGAGAGTGAGGGCAGCGAGCAGCTCCAGGAGCCTGTAGAGGAAACAAGCGTGAAGGTACACACACACACACACACACACAGTCCTTTTCCTGCTAGCTGACCTTATGTTCAGAGACACTATATTTAACTAAAACGTTTTTCCGTTTGTATTCCTTCTCCCTGTCTGTGTCCATCCAGGTTCCCAGGCGTATTGAGGTTCACTCCATCCACACGTATGTAGCGCTCTTCAAGTTCCTGCCTCAGGAGCACAACGACCTCGGACTAGAGTGAGGGGTGGAATGGGGTCTGTTTGTGTGGGTTTGTTGTGTGCCTCTGTGTGTGTCCGTCCCAGCTGTCATTTCTTCGAGATTCAAACGTCCTTCAAACGCCATCTGTAGAAGGGACAATGTGAAGGAAAACCCTTAAGGAGGTGCAGCATGGGGCCTCCCGGGTGGCGCAGTGGTCTAAGGCACTGCACCGCAGTGCTAGCTGTGCCACCAGAGATTCTGGGTTCGAGCCCAGGCTCTGTCGCAGCCGGCCGTGACCGGGAGGCCCATGGGGCGGCGCACAATTGGCCCAGGGCCGGCAGGGATATCCTTGTCTCATCGCGCACTAGCGACTGCTGTGTCGGGCCAGGCGCAGTGGGTGCTGACCAGGTCGCCAGGTGTGCGCGGTGTTTCCTCCGACACATTGGTGCGGCTGGCTTCCGGATTGGATGTGCGTTGTGTCAAGAAGCAGTGCGGCTAGGTTGGGTTGCGTTTCGGAGGACACATGGCTCTCGACCTTCGCCTCTCCCTAGTCCGTGTGGGAGTTGCAGCGATGAGACAAGACTGTAACTACCAATTGGATACCACGAAATTAGGGAGAAAAAAAAGGAGGTGCAGCCTGCTAAATATCAAACACAACGACAATTACCGGCCAGAAAATACACACAGTCAGCTTTAGGGAGGGGCTGAGTGATAAAGACTGAAAATGAATTAGAGAAATATGGAGGGACTAGATGGAGAGAACAGCTTGAAACAGACACAGAGGGAGAGGAGAAAACAAGGGGGCTGGAGGGGAAGGGAGAGACAAAAGAAAGCAAACAATGCCAGCAGAACAGAGGGTAGAAGGGAGTGAGAGGAGGAGGAAGGAAAGATAGAAGAGTATAAAGGTCAGGATGTATTAGAGAGAGAAGAGAGCTGTTGGTGCAGGTAATAAAGAGGTGCATCGCCATGGGGATGGCTCACAGCCACCTGGTGTCTCACGTGTGTGTGTGTGTGTGTGTGTGACAGGCCAGGACGATCAAATAGGGCAGCAGGGAGAGCAGAGCAGACACCCAAGGGACTCCATAGAGAGAATTTGTGTAATGGGGACGGTACAGTAGCTCTGTGTATATAGGACAGTACAGTACACTAGCTCTGTATATAGGACAGTGGATACTAGATAGTCTGTGTACATGAGTCTGATTCGTGTTTTTAAGTGCTGTGTGCTTGTGAGCTGTGACGTCATGGAATTTTGGGTGATGGTAATTGGCCAGCCAAATGACCGCGGTCACCGTAATAACTGTTCAAGTAGCCTGGGGAAAAATATATATATACACATTTTCTCCTTTCCTCTGCTCCTGGCTGCATGTGCTGCCATAGAAATATAATTAATAGAGTGGGCGTCCCCATTCAAGGCAATGGGGGCATAATGGGTGGAGGTAAAAGCAGGAAGTACCCGTCAATCTGTGCTGTGATTTGTTGATTCAACTCAACCGACATTACAAAAATGCATTACATCGCATGAGCCACGTCAGTCAACATCTACATCGCCATGGAAGGTCTTCTGTCA